>NC_052128.1:4853878-4860392 GCF_012273895.1 Zerene cesonia | reverse complement strand
TGTTTTTTTTGCAAATTGAATTCTAATCAATGGACATGTTGAGCCTGATACAACTCATTACAAAAATCTACACAGCATAATTGATCAGGGAAAGGAGAATGCTTCAACCTATTCATAGCTTTGCAATTTAAGGGCGACATAGGCACCAAGGTGCCTGTGGGTTCAGATATCCAGTTGACGACTTTCCTACAAAAATCTGCCCTTTTTCCATATTCAGCGAAGCCGTGCCCATTTCGTGGGGCATAAAAAGTTCCCCTGATGCAATTATGTTGCGTAGTTCTTGGTATTGAGTTCTAACAGGCTCATCATGTCCATTGATCAGAATTCAATTTGACAAAAGGGAGAAGATGTTAAAAAAAAAAGGATTCGATGCGCGGCGTGTGGTGCGCAGTGTTCTTTACCACAGAATATACAGGCCATAAAACAGATTCACTGCTATGAATTAATTGTAATATTCGCTTAGTATTCATTATTTCAAGCATCTCATACATGTATTACATTGCTAAATAACATACTCTAAAAAATCATACAGGTGTTCCATAAAATCATCTTGATGAAAATATTATTATTGTGATAAATATTGTTTTGTTTCTTTAATGACATTTCAACGTAATGTATTCAAATTCTCTTTCTTAACGTAAAAAAACATTTGTAATGTTTTATACACAAAATATATCTAGGTGTGAGCATAATACAAGTATATTGTAGCAAAGATAGTATATCAAACAGAACTTTACCTCTTCTTACTCTTCTCAATTGATTAAATGTAAGAATAAGAAAATATAAAGACAAAAAAGAAAATTTTTATTTGAAGCTGTTCCAAGAAGTTGTCATAATATAATGATTAATGTCATTCTTTAAGTTGTTTTAAGCTTTTCCTTTTTGAAGAAATTTGAAAAAATTAAATTATAAATTAAAGTTTTTGAAACGTAGGCTTAAATAATATAATGAATGAAACACATTTAAAATATGTAAAAAGACTTTTATTTCTAAATATATTTCTATCCTTTTATTACCAACTTACCTAATCAACTACCATTATAAATATCTAAATAATATAATCTATACTAATAATATTCTGCAGAATTTTATTATCTGTGAAATCTGTGACTTGACAATAATCCGATCCGACGACCGGCCACTGACATTTCGAAGTTTCAAATCATTGTATTTGTAGCGTCTAGACCTAATAAACTAATAGAAATCTGCACTAATTTTATAATCGTTATAATTCTTCATTGAATACAATGGTAAGACCGATTTTAAGATGTTACTCAGTTAATTTTAAAACTTCTTTGTATTATTTGAATAAATATATAACTTGTTTGTCGGTGTTATATTTGCAATGTCATACATTTTTTACATTGCATAAATATGCATATAAAGAGTAATATCTTGAGTTTTATTAATATATAATATGTGGTGTTGTTTTTTTTTCTTATTTATAGTATAGAACATTAAATAAAACTCTGTTTTACAACTTTGTGATAAACTAAAAACATAACCTCTCATAAATAATTTTCAAATTTCAGTTTCGTAATCAGTACGACAGCGACGTTACTGTATGGAGCCCTCAAGGTCGTCTCCACCAAGTGGAGTATGCTATGGAGGCTGTGAAGCTTGGGTCAGCAACAGTGGGCTTAAAAAACAAACAATTTGCCGTACTAATAGCTTTGAAGAGAGCAGTCAGCGAATTGTCGGCATACCAGAAGAAAATCATACCTATCGACGAACATATCGGCATCTCTATTTCAGGATTAACAGCTGATGCTAGGATGTTAAGGTAAATTTATCAATTTTAATATAGCTAATGTTCTTTAAATGTCTCGGTCTCAACAATAATCTCTAAAATTTATGCGATGAGTAATTTTTTTTAAACCAGGTCTTGTAAGTTTTGTGATAACCCTAGAAATAATAAATATAAATTATTTCAGTCGCTTCATGCGCACAGAATGTCTCAATCACCGCTACTCCCATGACGCTCCAATGCCAGTCGGCCGGCTTATAGCTCTTGTTGGCAATAAGATGCAAATCTGTACTCAGAGATACGACAAGAGGCCTCTTGGTGTTGGTCTATTGGTGGCTGGATATGATGTGAGTATGGCATTAATGTACTAGTATCGTAAAGCGGAGCAGACAACTGCCTCCTTGGTACAGTGGTTAATGTGTGATTGTAGAACCGAGGAATCCTGGGTTAAATTCCCAATGGGGATGCACAAAAATAATGTTTCGGTCTGGCAGGACACAGAAGGCTACATCATCTGCCCCATACCCCACTAGGGACCCGGGACTTTACTATCGTAAAGCTATTGTATAATATCGTAAAGATGAGATTGTTTATTTATATTTTTTGGAAAATCGATTATTGATTGTTGCTTTTTTGGTTGGTTGAAGATGCTACTCTCAGGAGCTATTAGTTTCAATAGAATCTTTTTGTATTGGATGGCCCATTTAGTAATGAAGGCTATAGAAAGATATATGTACTATCAAGCTTCAGCTTCTAGGGTTGAAGCAGAAAGCAAATGTGTTGTAAAAAATGGGAAATTATTAATTGTGCTAGGGTAACTGGGCAAACCTAGTTATAAACCTAGTTATAGTGATCAAGTTATGTTAATGTTAACTTGATAGGATTTGGGGGAAGGTTTATATAAACTGGGATATATATGTCTATTTGTGTACAGGGAAGTATTGTTTAAAAAGTTGAAATTGGTAATTAACATTTTTGGTATCCTCTTGCGGGCTATAAGAGAGTTGTATTTACATGTTTTCCACTATTATATATTTTCTATAATGCTTAATGTTTGAAATTTCCTCTTTAAAGTCTAACCAATACAGAGGTCTCAGAGAGACAATCTCTCAATGACAGCAATTCCACCCTTTAAAAAGAGATAGTAAGCTATACATTTCATCTTAATATTTTATAGGATCAAGGGCCACATATCTACCAGACCTGTCCGTCAGCTAACTTCTTTGACTGCCGTGCTATGGCCATCGGAGCAAGGTCCCAATCAGCCAGGACCTATCTGGAGAAGCATTTGAATACTTTCCTCGACAGTGATCTTCAGGAGCTGGTCGCTCATGGGCTCCGAGCTCTACGTGATACCCTGCCCAATGAAGTTGATTTGAATACTAAGGTAATGGTTTTCTTATGTTTGTCGTATGAAGTTCATGAGATGTGTATGTAGAAAGTAATCTATAAATAATTAAAAAAAAGAATTTGTTTTATTTTTAAAATTTTAGGAATTAATACATTACATTTTCGCTTTTCAAAATGGACGAAAAGGAAATGTAATTCTCGTATACAAAAAAAGCCATTCGGTTAATGTAATTGAAAATAAGTATGTTTTTTATTAATTTCAGAATGTATCAATCGCAATAGTGGGCCCCAAAACGCCCCTTCGCGTGTGCGACGAGACGGAGCTGAGCAGGTATCTCTCGCTGGTGGAGGGTGAGGAGAGGCGTGGGGGTGGGGCCGCCACAGGTGACGCGGGGCCCGCCGCCGAGGGCCCGGGGGACCAGGGGGCCCCGCAGCCGCAGGTATGAAACATTTTCCCCACTTAAAAAATTTCTATCTGTCTCTTCACGCCTAGAGCATTTGAATGAAATTTGATTCAAATTTAGTTAAGAAATAAGTGCAAGAAGTAATCTTAAAGTTAAAATTTATATAAAAATGTACGAGTATTAGTTAAGAGAGCTCGCTATATCATAAAAAAATAACATTTATGAAAATCCACAGATTGTTGTCATATCTCGCACAACCACATGCATTCACACCCACACACACTCACACATGCTTACACACACTCACTGACATCCCTCAGGAAAATTACTTAAATCACAATTTAGGTTATGTTATGCTATTGTTATGTTAATTTTAAGAATCACAAGGCAACGTGGACGCCAAGATACAGGATGTCCTACTTTGAGGTTAAAATTGATATATAAACAAGATCAATGAACGATTTATTATATTATTTATTTATTTAATGATGCCAACGTATAATTATATTGCGGATCAATGATGAATGCAATTGAAAGTAGATGAGAGAAACGGTTACGTATAACGGTATGTATATGATACAAGGAGACTGAGAAAACTTTATAAAACAACTTAAATTGAACATATAGTATAATTATTACTATTATGATATATCGCTATTATTAAACATTACATATTAATCAAAATACACATGGTATTTGCATAAGGTTGTGGTACAAAAGTTATATTATTATTATAAGGTACATATAATGTCATAAATATTAATGCATTAATATATCTATGTCGGCGTGGTAGAATGCAGCATGACAACGGACGGAGTGTTGCTCAAACTACCGTCTGCTTCGTCATCGACGTCGGCCAATGTCGTCTTACCTTCTGGGTCTCTCGGTATAATATTCATTGGTAAATCTTCCAAATCAGAGATGTATGCCCACTTTTCGTATATGTACAATGCAGCATCGCGCGCATTCTGACTGGGGATAGAAAGGATCTCTACTCTTTGAAATGCCTCTTCCACTGATGTCCTCACAGCTCGCTGAGCGCTTCGCTCGTCGAATGTCTCATTTCTCAGCTTCGCGTCCATCGCGATTTCCAAGAAGGTTGTCCAACGTGGTCGATAATAGTAGCGGAAAACTTCCGCCCATTGCTTGCACGCGTAGTCGGTTATTTCTCCGTTCGGCCCCCACAGCGTTATTTGATTTCGAGCGTTCAGTTCGTACACATAGGACTCACTTACGTTCGCCGCCCATTTTGTTGCATCCGATAACCATTTGGTCACAGTGAAATCAGCGTTCGACGCTAAAATATTTTCCATGTCCACCATAACGTCTAGGAATCTGTTTATCGATGCGTTGAATGTCCACGTGTTTGTATATCGGTCGTTTAACACCTCAAGGTATAATTGATCAGCTCTATATTGCAAAGCTTGTCTGGTAACATCAACGAGGTCGTGTTCAAAACCGTCTGTACAATCGGAAGTGGCGGAGAAAACGAAATTTTTAAGCGCATTGAATAAGTCGTCACTCTTGTACCAAGCCCACGGTCGTATTTTAAAACTCGGCCGTCGTGTTACCACGTATTTACCTCTTATTTTGTTCAAACCATTAAAGTCGTATACACTTTTGAATAGATATCGCCACGCAGCAGCTGTAGAGTTACACCCATAGCGTCGCTCTGCGTAATCCGCCACCCATTTGTTCAGATCCTGTACTGGGGTTTCGCGCCACGCAGACTCCAACATTAAATCATAAACAACATAATTCTGATTTATCCCTTCAGGTGTTAGACCAATGCCGATCATCGTGCTATTGATTCGCTTTCTAGTCTCATATACATCATTGTTTATCGTATGAATGCTTCCAAACATACCCAGCGTGCCTCCGAAGTTGTGTAACATACACCAAATAAACGGTTGACCGTAGTACATACGATAAAGGTCATATTGAGGCCATTGCTCTGACTGGAGATCCAATATGAGCATCCTTCCCAAAGGTACTGAGGTCAAAAAGTACTGCACCCGATTTAGAGGCCACAGTAAAGGATTGTGCACAAACATCCAATTTTGTAACACCCACACTGCATTTTCATCATGTTCAGTAAGCGTCGTAAAAATAGCTTTTGCCGTTTCTTGAACTAAACTTGTAGACCACGGCTCGACTTTGATTTCATTGAAGGGATCGGCTGTGTATATATTGCTTGTTCCCACACCCTCGGTGACTTTTTTCAAAAACATCTTACCTATTATTTTGAATTGCGGATCAAACGGGCTCAGAAATAGATTGCAGCAGTAATCGTCGTTGAATTTATTCCAAGTGCTCACTGTGTAAAATGTGGCGTTGGGGAAAATACGCTCGAACGCTTTCGGGACGTGGCCATTGAATGCCGGGAATATGGGGACCATTCCCAGGCGGAACATTTGGTCCACGACGTTCGATTGGATTTGCATTTGACCATTGTGCCACGACTGAAACAGTGGTCCTCCCCATCCGTGAACATTTCCCATACGAAGCCACGAGAGGAACGCGGGTCCCGTAAAATGTTCGCTGATTTCGTCGTCTGTCATTCCTAATTTTTTGTAAATGCTCGCCCAAGCAGCTTCTTGGGCGATCGGCGCGAGCGCGAGATTTATACCGTTCAATGCCATCCACTCGACGTGGTTAGTCCAATCCGGGACTTGCCACCACACAAAGCTGTACGATGCGGTACACACATTTTGGTAATATCTGAACCTGTCATTGGCTATAACAGTTTCCTCGACCTCTGGTAACGGATTGGGTATATTTAAGTGCTGCACTTGCCACGCTATTTGACTCTTGCAATACTTCTTTAGGTAGTAATTGAAGCCCCACACGGCCGCGACTCCGGTGCTAGCCCTTATATGCAGTTGTCCGTTCACCGTCCTCAGGACAAACACATCTTTGTTGTTGACAAATAAAACTGGGCTAATGTACACGTCGACGTTGTTGAGATACTTGCTGATGATCTCTAGGGCCGCTTGCTTTTGCACTTCGGCCG
>NC_052128.1:4777618-4852878 GCF_012273895.1 Zerene cesonia | reverse complement strand
TTGTAACACCCAAACTGCATTTTCATCATGTTCAGTAAGCGTCGTAAAAATAGCTTTTGCTGTTTCTTGAACTAAACTTGTAGACCACGGCTCGACTTTGATTTCATTGAAGGGATCGGCTGTGTATATATTGCTTGTTCCCACACCCTCGGTGACTTTTTTCAAAAACATCTTACCTATTATTTTGAATTGCGGATCAAACGGGCTCAGAAATAGATTGCAGCAGTAATCGTCGTTGAATTTATTCCAAGTGCTCACTGTGTAAAATGTGGCGTTGGGGAAAATACGCTCGAACGCTTTCGGGACGTGGCCATTGAATGCCGGGAATATGGGGACCATTCCCAGGCGGAACATTTGGTCCACGACGTTCGATTGGATTTGCATTTGACCATTGTGCCACGACTGAAACAGTGGTCCTCCCCATCCGTGAACATTTCCCATACGAAGCCACGAGAGGAACGCGGGTCCCGTAAAATGTTCGCTGATTTCGTCGTCTGTCATTCCTAATTTTTTGTAAATGCTCGCCCAAGCAGCTTCTTGGGCGATCGGCGCGAGCGCGAGATTTATACCGTTCAATGCCATCCACTCGACGTGGTTAGTCCAATCCGGGACTTGCCACCACACAAAGCTGTACGATGCGGTACACACATTTTGGTAATATCTGAACCTGTCATTGGCTATAACAGTTTCCTCGACCTCTGGTAACGGATTGGGTATATTTAAGTGCTGCACTTGCCACGCTATTTGACTCTTGCAATACTTCTTTAGGTAGTAATTGAAGCCCCACACGGCCGCGACTCCGGTGCTAGCCCTTATATGCAGTTGTCCGTTCACCGTCCTCAGGACAAACACATCTTTGTTGTTGACAAATAAAACTGGGCTAATGTACACGTCGACGTTGTTGAGATACTTGCTGATGATCTCTAGGGCCGCTTGTTTTTGTACTTCGGCCGATGTTTTCGTTTGCAATTTCACTGGGTCGAGATACTTTAAATTGACAGCTGTAGCTGGGAGTATGTAAAGAATAAACGCTAGAAATGCGAATTGCATGGCGACTGTATTTGTACGCGGGTTGGGAATGAATGGTTCGTATTAACCAGTATAAGTGGATAATGAGCAGTGACCGATGACCGCGTCTCGGTGCGTGAGATAAGGAACACACTGGGTTATCTGAATTTGTTTAGATGTTTGTTTTGTTTATTTAAAAGAACTCTATTCATCTTACGCATGCTATAGAAGCTTTCAAATAAAACTGTACATATGACTATGAATGTAGTATTTAATGAATGTTTTATCCTTTCATTTCGATAAACGATAAAAAGAAAACAAATTATTAATTTATTAAATAAAAAAAGAAAAAATATTTCGTTTGACCCCGACGTGATTTGAACACGCAACCTTCTGATCTGGAGTCAGACGCGCTACCGTTGCGCCACGGAGTCGTTGTACGGCTAGTCCAAATTATCCATTAGATACAGATAAATGTTGATATTGAGAAATCTATTGTATTACGACTATTATTGTAATCTTAGAACCAGTATTCGTAGTTTTTCTTGCTAAGTTGAGATCGTAACGTATAGACATCGTTCATTCTTAGTTCCCTGATGTGTGACCAGATTTACGTATAGGTAACCACAAAATTCATATGATTTTAATATATATGCATTAGTTTTATAAATTTTGATGAAACCTTCATACCTATACATTGGTTTTTATAAAATTTATTACTCCTATTAGTAATCTGTGAAGTAATTTAAAAAGTTTCCATTACTATAAATACGTGTTCTGGCAAATATTTTCACATAATATAAAACCGCCACTTATGCAATTTAATCATAAGTTTTAAATTAATACAAATGTTGGGATTTTTTTTTCTATACTTTAAACATTTCTCATGTATAAAGCATTTGAATGCAGTAAAACTAAAAAAAAATCTAGTACAAGTGTTTATAAACTTCGATATAAATCCCTTATAAAAACAAAAAAAAAAAAAACTATATCAAACAGTGCTTATTTTCACTATTTCTATTTAATATACAGCTCATATGAAAAATTATTTATTTCCAGGTTGCCATGGATACGGAGTAAGCACAAGACTACAAGACAGTCTGGAAGGAGAGGAAACAAATGAAGATTCGAAGATAAATCCCGCCCCTTCCCACTCCTGTTCCTCATGGATATTTCTTCCCCCCTCTGTTTATGTTTGCAAAGGTTCGCCTTGGCCAGTGTTTAGGCTTTGTACGACAGCTGCTTGAGTACGAAAAATTGTGTAAAAAGATTCTTAATAAAAAATTTCTATTCTTCTAAATGTAAACAATGAAATCAGGTGTGAATCTATTTTTTAAGAATTCATTAAATACCTAATTTCATTATTATTGTACTTTTAATCACAGAATTACTTTTTATTATCTGACAATAAAATCACATCAGTTTTTGCGGTTTTGACGTCCATACATACAACCACCATACATACAACATTATTCCAGTTAAAGCTTAATAACAAGTGCTTGAACACTGGCCAAGGCAAGAAAGGAACAAGTCAATTAATGTATTTTTTTCATAATAATATTATTAAATAAAACACTGCGCTTTTAATCGTTGTTATTTTATTTCTTTACATAATTAATATTATATTTACAATATTTTTTGACATAATATTGTACATTCGTTTTATTTAGCAAGGTAACAATAGTCTATTATATATATACAACAAGTAAATAATAATTAGTTACCAAATTGAGAACACTTAAGTTTTGCAATTTTCTCTTTTGTTGATAGTTTTTTTTTTCTATTTATGCCACACAACACGAGAATGAAAGAGATAGACAGATTAGATTTATCAATGTGTTGTGTTTTATGTTTGTTAGTTAATAATTAATAATATGAGGCTGTTAAAGATATATATATATATATATATATATATATATATATATATATATATATATATATATATATATATATATATATATATATATATATATATATATATATATATATATATATATATATATATTTTAAAGTTTCCTGTACAATTTTTGTTAAAGAGTAATAAATAAAAAAAAAAACATAAAAATTAGTGCATATTGCATTGTAACTAAAATAGAAAAAATAACTGTTGCTCATTAGACTTCTTTTAATGTGTTGCTTTTTGGGTAGCTTATATGGAGCGTAAAACAGTGGATACTGCTTTATCATAAAAATTAACGTTTGGTGGATAGTTTCCATATATCAGTTTAATATTCAGTTGTTTTTGTTTTATGTAAAAAAAATTTGAAATGTCTCGCTTAAATTTGTCACAACGCCATCTAGTGTACGTACACTAGATAGTACCAGGAAATCGAAGAACATACTTTGAATTTACCATATATCTATGGTTGCTAAGGTATTTCTTTTTAAAACACACATCACAGTATGTCATTCATTTGAATAACGTATTTCTACATTATTATCAAGGGTAGTTTACTCCTTTTTCCTAGATACTTAATAGATTGTTACATATTGGAATGATTACCGTCTGATAGCAAACGATAGCATTATCGTATGAAACAAAATCATCGTAACAATAACGTTTTTAAAGTACATTGACTGACCTCTGTGGTTTTTAATTTGAACTCAAATTTATGGAATCTATCATATATAATTATCGACATACAAGAAAAAACAAGACTAACATACGCACTCAAAAATTGTCTTAAGAAAAACTTTGTCTATTAGGCTGAATTTACTTTTTTTTATTATTATTATCAGAACAAAAAATTGAATTAACAAGTTAAATGTTGTGTATCAACTAAGGAAAAACCACAAAGGTTTAAAGTAATGTGCGTATACAAATAAATTTACCATAGTACAATTCCGGTTATAACTGTCTAATTAATTAGAATGCAATAGACGTTCAGTCTATGATTATATTGATAGGATTATTGCCTTGTAATAATAAGAATTTTTATGGAATGCTCTTTGTCCATTATTGACGACAGTTTAATGAGCGATTTTAAGTTTGTTTATAAGGTCAATTTGTAGAATATAATTTTTATTATTTCATGCGCAAGTGCAAAATATAAATTTGTTAATGAAGTAAAATTACCTACACTAAAAGAAAATTAGACCATTGTTTGCATATAAATTTATTTCATACAGTATAATCTAGTCTATAGATTTAACAAGTGGAAGATCTTACTTATTGTCGTATTACCAATTGACTAGGTCTAACAATTACAATCGATTGGTGGTTTATTGAACATTTTTGGTATGGGACACAATACATAAATACTATTTACAAACTAACTACATCTATAAGACAATAAACTCTTAGCACCATGTATTCCTACGCTATAATAATACTAAATATATCTCGGATTTTGGACTTAATCACGCTGGAAGCTTATGGTAATTTCAATACATCTTTGGGATCAAAATTTGTGTGTCTGTCTGTCATACGAGTGTATCCAGGACGTAGCCGTTGCCCGTGTAAGTGAAGACAGGTGGATTGGTTTGATCCAGGACGGGGATGTAGCTATCTTGCAACGCGATAGGCTGTCGACTCGAGGCCTCGTTCAATTGCCGTTGTAAGATGGTATTCTGTAGCTCTTCCTCTTCTAGTTGTAACGTCAACTCGTCCAACAGTTTCATCCGGAACTCCAGCTCTTTGTCAGCCTTCTCCAATTCCGTGGTGTTGTCTTGCATTTCTTTTGCCGTCTTCGCTAAGTCCTCCTCTATTTTATCGATGAGCATAGCGACCTGGGATACGTTTTCGCAGCTGTTTGCTTTATTTTCGTCCGTGTATCGTTTCACTTTGGCGGTCAGACGCACGACGAGTTCCTCTTCGCGGTGTAGCCTTTTGTTGATTATTGCGAGTTTCTCGAGGAGTTCAATTTCTTCTCGTATTTTCGTTAGTTCGTCGGATGACGCGTCTGAATCTGTGTCGTTGTGGGTCTGTGTCAGTCTTTCGGAGTTAACCTGGCATATATCTGTCAGTTCTTTAGTGAAATAGTGTTCTCTCATGAGGTGCCGTTCTCTTCTTGATTTGTGTTTCGTGTGTCTTCTGGGTGGTGTACCGCTGCCGACGCCGACGCCACTGTCGCTGTTGGCGGCCTGACTGTCGTTGACTTCGCTGCATCTGCCGAGATCGCGTAAATAAGATTCGAGGAGGTAGTTGGTTCCATGTTTCTCCATCCTGCTCTTGTGCGTCTGGTCCTCTAGCTGGTCGATTAGTTTCTCTTGTTCCCTGTAAATAAAGACAATAATATGTGTTCGTAATTTGAAATAATTAAAGCTCACTCAGAGAATTATATTTCTTTAGCTAATTTCCATTATAAACAAACATGATGTCCTTTGAGTTATCATACCTAATGGTGTATATTTATTATTATTATTTTAGGATTATGAATAAATTATTCAATGTCGGATGATGGTAACGTAGTTATCGTAGCTACTTATCGAGGTCATGCTGTTTCTATTCATTATTTATTAATATTAAATAAAAAATATATATTTCCAGTTTGGCATGTCTGATTGTGATCTCTCCCTGATATTACCCAAGTATATCGAGGTTCTGGTGTATAGCCCCCTATACACTTCAAACATTATACGCCCTGATGATGTTGGCGTATAAAAGTTCTGTTTACCTAAGTTTCTCAGCCTGCTTGTGCATAGTCCGGCTCTATAGGCAGCTAACCATAAACATATGATGATGGTGTGTACCAGCTGTGTAATTACCTAAGTTTATCAAGCTGCTGGTGTATAGTCCTGCTCTGGTGCTGTATGACGGATACGAGGCGTGCGGCGGGGTCCTCGCTGCGCGCGCGCGGCGGCGTGCCGGCGCGGTGCCGCCGCCGCCGCCCCTCGCGCCCCCGTGTGCGCCCCTCTCGCGCCTCGCGCCCGTCGCTGTCGCGCCCCGAGTCTTCCTCGCCGCCGCTGGACAACCGCCGGAGGGAGAGACGGACCTTTGCAGCGAGAAACAATGGAATTGTAATTGCAGCTATTGGACCTCAATTAGTAAGACGTTATTAAGAGAGAGTATCACATAATTTTCATCGATCTGCGTGAGCACGTAATAAATATTTCAATTATGTGAATGAACCTTTAAGTAGGTAGGTATTAATATACCTATATAGGTATTAATATATACTAAGTATGCAACCATTACCTTTAAATCGTAGAAACTGCTGGACTGTATTAAAGCATAGTTTTGAACTTTTAACGATAATCTTATAATCGTGTTGTGTCACCACAATTACAATTTTTTCTAGCTGTAATCAAGAATATACTTAATAACCAAAACTATAAATTAATGACTCATAACTAACCTCATGTCTCGCATCGCCCCAAGCCGCCAGAACGTGTAGTACGGGCACATCGGGCGGTAACGGTCGCTCCACACCGCGCCATCGCTCAGCTAGCACCCATTCCCCGGGCTCGCTTAGGCAATCAGCTGTAAGAGTATAAATGTCTAAATATATCGCATCTATGCTGATATTAATAAAGACTCAAAGAGAGTTCGTTTGATTATTTAAACCAACTTATCTCAGGGACTTTATTTTTCCAATTAAAAGAAAACATATTAGTGTAAAATGGTCCATTTATTGATAGCGATTCTTATATTTCTTCCATACTATAAAGCTAGAATAAACGAACTACCTTCAGGAGCATCCTGCAGCGCCCTCACGATATCAGCACATGTGGTGTGCGACCTGACTCCGCGCACCCACAGCTTCTGTCCGCGGGCTATCACCCCCACTTCCTCATCGCTGTAATCTGATGATGAGGCCTCCATGGCCGCCTGAAAATATGAATTATATATAAGCAAGTATAGATAAACAACTTCAATGGATTTAGAATGCGATGTAATCATTCCATTTAAATCTATAGAGGTATTTAAAACTATAACGGAGTTAGAATGAGATGTGTTTTAACTCCGTTGAAATAAAAATATAATAATAGTTGTATATAAATTATGTACATGGAGGAGTTGATACACTCTACTATTGGTTAATACACCCGTCTTTGCTTGGGAAAACTATGTAGGTATTACCTACACTTTAGGTAAGTAGCAATTCTCTATGTCTGTTTCTACCTCACGCCTGAACCACTGAATCGATTTGGATGAATATTGGTAATAGATAGTTTAAGACCCGAGAGAGGATATTGGAAAGTTTTGTTCCGGGATTCACACATGTGAAATCCCGCGTCCCCTAGTTGTGTAAGGGACAGAGGATATACGTCTGTTTTACTGATCGATTTTCTTTATATACGAATATGCGATCAGCCTTCTATGACCTGCCAGACCGAGACATTTTTTGTTGAGAACCCAGGATCCATTCATTTCTATACCTATAGAATCTACTTAGCTACATATTTTTTCAATAATGTATACAATATAATTGACGTAAACTGAGCGTAAGCATAAGCTCATCATAACATACAGGAGTATGTTATCTAAAAATCTATAACAAAGTCGAAACTACCGTTGCCTAGCAACGAAATCAACAAAACATGCCAACGATTGCATCAGTTTGCACTATTTAGGGGCGGGCTGCACCAGGCACGCCAGCAGGAAACCCCACAGTGCTTTCAACATTATACTATGTATTTTGCATAAGCTTCGTTGATTTTGTGCCTATTTAATAGACGTTGGTTTGCAATATTTTAGCCACGTATTTTAATACGTGCAGAATTATGTAATATTTGGATACGTATAGAAGCCTTCTTACAAGTTGTCATCTGAATATTCTGAGATTCTTACTCTTATATTGAATTGGAGGATAGTGGTGCCTCACCAACCTGATATTATTAACACCAGTAAAATCTTTTTCTATTTATTGTAATATAGAACAAAGGGATTTTCAAGCAAGTCCTAGATTCAATCTAAATGATTTTAATTTCTCCACAAAAATAAAGTTCACAAAGCTTACACTAATATTATAAACGTGAAAATTTGTTTGTTTTGATGATTGTCCGTCAATCACGCTGAAAGTACAGAACGGATTTTGATGATATTTGTTATACAGACAGGATATGAGCTGACTTAGGTGATAGGATACTTTTTATCCCGACTATATGCTCCCTTGGGATACAAGCAAAGATATCCTGGCGGAGACGGTACGAGCGAATAGTATGATTATAAGTATTACGAAACCGAGCATCGAGTCCGTATCAACGATGGTTATATCAAAGTAATTTTCGTTGGTTTCGTGACTATTTGCCATTAGGCGTCCGTTTTCAACCCCGTGGTGGCACCCGCTTGGCATTCGCCGCGCCTTATTACGAAATTTTTATTTTAACCTACGTATGTAGCGAGTATTGATTTAACAGAAGGCTTGGTGTATTTCAAGCGAAGTAAGCAGTCTTTTCGACCGACTTCAAAAAAGGAGGTTATCGATTTGTCTGTATTTTTTGTGTGATAATATAGCTTTTTACTGGCGGAGCCGATTTTTATGATTATTTTTCCGTGTCCTATTTAAATCTGTTTTTGTTTTTTGTTAAAGAGGTTACTTGAATGTGGGTGGTACCTCCCCCTGGACCTTTATTGTAGAAAATAGCTTTTTTATATTGCTCGATTATAGTCTGTATAGAAACAACACATGGGTTTTAAGTTATATGAATAAAGCTTGCACTTTTAATTTAATTACTGACAGGTTTGATTATCAATTTTGTAATTTTAAAAGAAAACACTTCAAAATACAGATTCGTTTAATTAAAACATTAAATATGAACACCATGCAGTCAACATCATAATATTCTTATTTACCTCTAATATAATTTTATATAATAACTAGATGCGCCCCGCGGTTTCACCCGCGTAATCCCGTATCCAGTTGAAATATCGGGATAAAATGTTGCCTATATGTAATTCCAGTTGTCCAGCTGTCTACGTACCAAATTTCATTGCAATCGATTCAGTAGTTTTTGTGTGAAACAGTAACAAACACACACATATCCTTACAAACTGTGACATTTATAATATTATTAGTAGAATTAGTAGGAAGTAGTATATGCTATGAATACTACATATACGAGTACATTGCATATTCACAATTCTTAAGACTCCTAGAAGGGAATCTAAAGGATATTTCTATTGTCAAATATAAAGCTTTTGAAAAAAATCGTAAAATTACAACACTAATTTAAGCATCAGACATGATTGCCGATACCAGATGTTAACCAAACGTAACAGTTAAGCACAAATGCAATCTAAATGTAACAAAATATATAATATAATAGCCTGTGGCTAGGTATTATGAAGTGTACACGCGATATAGCCTGATTGCCGGCACACGGTAGCACTAGTGTTGTTCTGATGTCGATAGAATGGTCGATAGAATAATTGTTTTAATATTACCACTGATATCTATGTAGTTTGCTTATAAATGTAATTATTATGCTTTTTAGTCCTTCGCACTAGGGCCTAGGCACATGTGTAGAATATACTATGTTACAGTCTATAACTTGTTCTATAGAAGTATCTCTCAAGTATTCTTAAATAAATTTTCCTGGGGAAATGATGCGTTGTACATTACGTATGTAAATTTTGTCTCAATCATTTTAGTGAGTTTTTCAATATTCGCATTAGAAGAAAGCATATATTATCTGTGTTCAAATTTTACATTTTCTACATTCTCAATCTTAATTGCAAATAAATGATTATTTTTTACATCGATTTGTGTATTTATCGACACATGTACATCACTAGGGTAATAGGCAAATTATCAGTAGCCCATGCTTAGCGCAGGTACCTAATTACAGAGGTGAACACCGGCAAGCGGCGCACGAAAGGACGTATGAAATTGGTTTATACACACAGGCGATAAGAATGGCGAGCCACAAGTAAAATGTGTATTATATACAATTTGATCATATGTAGCAGAGGAGAAAGAAAGAAAGAAAGAAACATTTATTTGACTCCACAAAAAAGCTTACACAAGAAAACAAACCAAGAAAAATAAAAAAATATAGAAATAAATATAAAGCGAGAAACATAAAGTGGAGCCAAATGGGTACCCACTCAGCATACGCAGCAACGCAGTTGCCACACTGATTTTCAGTGGCCCCTCTTTGTGAGGAGGAGGAGGAGGAGGGAGCACTCCTCGGCACGAATTGGGCCAGCTCGCACCGGGGAAGTACAACAACGCTACGGAAAACCGATGTGAAACAATTGCGTGCTAATGTGTTTCGTATGGTGTGTGGGGGAGCGGGAGGCCCGTTTCCTTTTCCTCACCCTTTCATGTTAATTCTTCTTTCCAGTCGTCAATTGTTTTCTTAACCATTTCCCCTTAAAAGCGGATAGAGGTAGTAAGTACCTGCGAATGTTTATTGGCTGTAGTAATCGCTTACCATTAAGCGAACCACCATATCACCAGTGCATGTTTCTGTGTGACATATAATTGTAATGTGACAGTTGGTTAATATATTTTTGACTAAATTCTGTCCATACTCCAATTATGAACGAGTGGGTTGTAATAGATGTTAAGAACTCAAACTCACACATACGCAAACTCAACTTAAATCACACACTCAAACACAAACTCCAATTTAAACATTTAACTCTTCAATTAAACTTGTTGGAGCACTTTTGATCATTATAACATACTAGCTGTATCCCAAAGGAATATCTGGATAAAAAGTTGCCTATATGTTATTCCAGTTTTCCAGCTATCTACATACCAATTTTCATTGCAACCGGTTTAGTAGATTTTGCGTAAAAGAGCAAAAACTTTCGCAATTATCATATTAGTAGGAAGTAGGATAGAACTTCTGCTTAAAAAATAAGGGCTAAATGAAAAAACTTAATTGTTTTAACGTTATCGCATCAAAACACTACGAAACAAGAACGTTCCTGGGCACGTCGGTTCACATAATATATTTTGTCCGCTGTCCGCACTGTCTCTATGTACCTCACAACAAAATAGTAAACAAAGCTTATATAGTTTTTAATCATCGCTCGTCTGCGCTCGCATCCGCTTGTGGTGATTAAGTAAAAAAGAAAATCAATACTGATTAACTTTAATTTTTCCAGTTTCATACGTAACACTTTTTAATATATTTCAGTGTTTTATGACTAGCTTTTCGAGTAGATGCATAGACAGGATGGAATAAAAACTATTTCTTACACTTTATTTTTATATGAGCCCCTTTTTTATCTTTGTTACAATCGTAGCCCCTTAAACTTTAAAAAACAAAGATATGACGTCATCTACCATTTTAATACAGAATAAGGATCGATGCTATTTAGCATAGCAATAATTTACGTCCATTTTGTATTCTCCTAATAACTCACTCTAGATTATTTCGCGTTAATAACTTCCAAGGAATTCGCTTCGAAAATCATTTTACTTGGCACGGGCCAAATTGCCATCCGAACCGATTCTAAGAAATATTTAGATGAACGATCAACCTTTAATCACCAAAATATTTCGTTTAAGACAACTTGAAAAAGGGTTTTCAATATTTGTATCTCTAAAATCAATTCTTATAATACCTAAATATTGTTTAAGAATAGCTGAGAAACAATCCACTTTATTGATTGTATCAACTAAATTTTCTCATTTGCTACAGCGTATAAATATACATTAGAAATAAATAAATTCTAATAACCTTAATCAGAATAATAGTCTTGATAAGTTTGAATAAAATCTGTCCGTTTTAAATTGATTTAATCGTTGAATCGAGTCTAGAAAAGTCGATTACATACGATCATACTTATGAAGCTACTTATGTGTGTTAAAAAGACTGACTTCGAGATCTAAATAGAAAATTATACACAAAAGAATATTAAGTAAAGATAAAAGTGAGAAGTGACTATGATAATAGTATAAAAATATTTGATATTTATTTTCTCAGCGGTATTATAGCAAATTACAATTACTAAGCACGCTGTCTAAATTCATAGCCTCTTTCCTGTCTCTCTCACTAGCCGAATATGTTGATAATATCAAATATAAAAGAGTATTTGTATATAATTGTATATAGAATATTAGTATCTGTTTTTGTTTGATTTTCATAGACTCATATAATGAATGAATCGCGTTTAAAAATCTGTAAATTCTTAATGTATAATTATGCCAATAGTTTAACTTTATATTCAATTTTTCGATTCGAATCGAATCGAATCGAATTTTGTAATATGAAGTTTTTTGATAGCCAGACTAAAGTCTAGCCTCTTCCTGAAAGCTGTTAAGCTTATTAATTACGCTCTTTCTTTATCCAAAGAAAACTATTACCCACTCTTTTTAGTACCTAAACACCCATCATCAGTTATTGTTCACACAAAATGTGCATTTAAAATGTCATTACCCAGTTGTTTTTGTGACTGATGGAAGGCATTTCAACACAATGATGAGACTGTGCATTATCTTTGTTATATAAGATAATAGACTGCGGGAATACCAACGCATCGAAGCTCACTAGTTTTTGTGGACGTGATGTGATATGACATGAAGTTTCGACAAATGTTTAAGAGTCGGTAGTTAGAAATAAATTAATGTGAAAATAACATAATCAAATATTTATATTATTATTCTATGGGAGTAATTGTCTTCAAATTGTCAGAACTAAATCGAATTTAAATGCGATCGCATGTAAGGTACCAGCTTTCGAAAAAAAGGATTTCCAAAATAGGTTGACTCAGTAATACGTTATAAGGCAATATACACATAAAATATAGTCAAATTGAGAAAATACTCCTTTTTTCAATTCGGTTAAAAACAAAGACTCACGTTACAAAATAATACGATGATATGGATTTTATTGCTTATCTAGATACATTTTCTTCAGTTTATTCACACTGCTTACAACACATATCAAAGAATTCGAAAAGAGTTTTAATAAAAACTAGCTATTCCCCGCCGCTTCGCACGCGTTATATTGTGACTAGTTTAATAGATGTTCTTCAATCACTCTATATATGAAAAAAACAATCAAAATCCGTTGTGTTGTTTTAAAGATCTAAGCATACACACACATAAGGACGCGAGAAGCGACTTTATTATACTATTTATTAATTTATTTAATTAAAAGAAAACTTACAGCTATAAATACAATCGTAGTATTAGTGAATAAGGACAATTACAAGTTTTCACATGTATATACCAGTATAATAAAAAAAACGTCGTTCGTATTATAATTTACATCCCGCAGATTTAATGTTTAAAAAAGGCATTAACCATATATTTTTTAATTGATGTTCTGTGGTACATAAAAGATCTAAATTCATCTCTTTCATTAGGAGATTGAAACTGTAGTGATATCGCAAGTGTCTTTATAAATCATAATTATTATATTACTTACAGCGAAGGTGGTACAGTAACGCGCTACTGTTTAGTCATCAATTTACTCTACAACTTTCTTTTATCCGAGAAAGCGTTATGTCACAGAAACGCGCCAGTCACACCTTTCATTTGATCCATCAATAATTACTCGTCTAATGTTTGCAATTAACTCTAAACACGTATATGTATGTATATTCAATATGATTTATGTCATAGGTGTATTTGTTTTATTACAGTCTATATGTATATGTAACAGCAGTTCTTCGTAAAGTGTTCACGTTTGTTCATCCGCCTCTATTAAAATGTATATCTATTTATTACATATAGTATTCTACTGTGGGAGTCGAGCACGCTTCGGCACGAATTGGGCCAGCTCGCACCGGGGAAGTACCACACCCCCACAGAAAACCGGCGTGAAATAGTGGCATGCCACTGTGTTTCGTACGGTGAGTGGGGGAGCCGGAGGCCCGTTTCCTTTTCCTCACCCGTCCCAGTCCATTCCTTCTTTCCAGTCGTTAATCCATTCCTTTTCCCTTACCCCAAAAAAGCGGGCAGCGCATTCGCAGAGGCCCTACCTTTGCAAATGTTCATGGGCGGTGGTGATCGTTTACCATCAGGCGAACCACCCGCTCAGTTGCCCGCTATGACATAAAAAAAAAAATAGTCGTCTGGAAGATATCGCTATCTAGCGATAAGACCGCCGTCTGTGCATATTTTCCGTTTTTACCTGTGTTTTATCTATGTTTTTATGTAGGTTTTGTGTGCAATAAAGTTTGGTTCCTTTTCAAATGAAAATAAAACCAAAAAGGGAAACCAACTAGGTTTATAATATTGTTATTTGAAAAGTAACTGCATAATTTCTAGCCTGCCGTTATTGCGGAAAATGAACAAAGCGATGGTATTTAATTTGTTTGTATGACAAATCAAATGTGCTTCTAAATGAATTATTGCTTCAATAAATAGAGAAAATTTGATCTCATCTATTGTTTGATTAATCCTTGAACTAGCTTCTATCTTGGAATTGTAACTGTTAATTATTATTAGAGATAAATGATAATTCACAGAAGCAATTGCATATGGATTACCATGAATTGTTACCTCGTATACAATATGCGGGAATGACTGTCACCTTAACAACTGCGGCGTGAGCTTAAGTGAGGAGATTTTAGTTTTTATTATGTACAAACATTGGATAATTTACACTTATTCAGTTAAGGAACAGCTTTTTTAGCTATTTTAAACTCTTGTTTACTACTAATACAACTTCTTTTTCTTTAAAGAAATTGTATTGTGATTAGATTTTGCAGCGCTTTTAATTATTTTCATTTTTTACTCAGGCCGCTGGTGATCGGTCGGTTTGGTAACCTTTGGGGGAGACTTATGTCCAACAGTGGACATTCTAAAAGGCTACAATGACGGTGACGATTTATTGTGGTTAAACTATTCAATAGTTTATCGTATTAACTTTAAACATTGTTAAATAATTGCTAAAGAAGTGTAACGTATGAACGTATAATGTAATATATCTTTTAACCTAGCGGGTATCTACACTCCGTGTTTTATTAAAACCTAAAACCTACGTATATAAGTACATTTCTCTTATATAAACAAAAAACGAAAATAATAATCTGATATTGAAATAGGATAAACACGTTCTCTTATTTAAGCAAAATTCCCAAAAAACAAAATGGTTCTCAATTTAACTGTAATTTTCTTTATTATATTTCTCGATTCTCGGTTTTTCGGTTTTCAAGCGATTGGCATAATTATTTTTGTGTTAATGAAATTTTAACAATTTGGTCCCATTTGTAAATCATTTACCAATTTACCAATTTTTTTATATTTTTTACACGTGTAAATATCGCTTCAGTTTATATCTTTCAACTGTCGTTGGAATCATTCATTCTTTGTGATAAAAGCAGACAGGAAGCATATAGATAGCTTATACACACAGTCGTTAAGATCCAGTTATCGTATGGGAAAGCAAATTTGAAGACCAATTAATAATCGACGTTATCAGTAAACGAAGTTCTATAGTTGATCGTTTTCTTTAGTGTAGAGGTAGGGGTCAAAATGAATTTAACAAACCTTGTAGCAAAGAGAGTTGAAAACTACATAAATATAAATAAATACTAACAATTAAAAAAAGATAAGAGAAACTGATTTTCAAAGGTTTCTCTTAATTTATGATGAAGGTTTCTTTTGCTCTAAATAAGCTTTAAAAGAAACCTTAGAAATTAACATTTATGAGTTAGGCATTTACAACAAAAAAGTTCCTACAAAACATATTCCTTATTTCTTAAAAGCATATTGGTTAAACGTGTTAGAGACATTAAAGAGTTTTTTTAATTCAGATATGAATTATAGCAATTGTATTAATTCTAAAAAATAAATCCTTGTCGTCTTATAGAAAATTAAAATCAATCGTTGATATAAGAGAATATAATTTTGAATATCTCAAACCGTTCAAATTGTGTGGCCCAATTCGTGCCGAAGCATGTTCGACTCCTACAATTTTTTTTATGTCAGGTGATCCTCATCCAGGTGACCACGGAGACCGTTCGCAGTATAAGCCATACTGCAAACGTAAGGGCAATACGTATACTATAATAATCTTTTTAAGATGTGTGAAGGCTTTTTGCTTATCATCATGTCATATTGACTTGAAAAAACACAAAGTCGGTGTGTATTCATTACAGTATAGTTCGGGACAAGAAGTGGCATTAAATTTTACACTCCTATATATTAATAAGCATAGAATTTTACTAGAAAAACTTCCTTAGGTGTAGCCATTACCAAGTACGTAGGAAACATGTGTTCCACCTCACAGCTCTATAGTTTTTTTAATTAATTACAATATGATATATATTATACATATCAACCCACACCTCGTTCTTAGTAACAATGAGTAGACACATGTAATTAACATTGACAAAGGTATTGCGTGTGCGAGACATTGTGTCGTTACATAATGTATGAGATAACATTGAAACCAATTAATACGAGGTGTAAGTGTAGATGAAATACTCGGTTTATTTGGTAGTGTTAATTTTTCTAATATTATGGCGCTAATAAATGTAAATTTGTTACACTGAGACTGTAGAGATTCAGCATATCTTCACTCTTTTAAACATTCCCTAAAAGCTTAATGTTTTTACGCTAAATAGCTTCACCTGTATGTTTGTATCTCACCGACGACTTTAAACGGAATTTAATCCAAACTTTGCACACTTATCAAAGATCGGGTTTCATGGGATTTCATGGGTTTATCTTATTATCCCCAGTTGAGTCGCCAGAATGATAGTAGTATTAGTAATAGTATTTCAAATTGAAATAAGAAATAACATTGAAAGGTTTAGTCTACCCTAATTCACGTCCTTTTTCCCTGGAGCGACGAGAAAGCCATGACGTTTCGGTATAAAAAGGGTCTTCTGTTTGTAGATTTTGACCACCCTGAGCTGAGGCATCAGGAAATTCACGGGTATTAATATAACTCCTGTGAATTCTCCCAGTGCCAAGACCCAGTGTGATGTGCTTGCTTCTGTCAGCTTCTAGAATGTTCTTTATATATTGAAGGGACCTGCCAAACTCCCAATATATCTTCTATATAAAATCTTTTCACTTCGCAAATATATTAAATACAATTATCGTTAATATAATAATTAAGGAATAATAACTGAAAAGAACACACTGCTATTTTAATAAGCTTTATAAATAAGTTAACCTATAATTAAAACATTTTGGGAGATTACCATTAAACAAATTCTCTGCTACTTATCTCGCTTTTAAACATTTGATCCATACAAACTTACTACTCAGCTTCGTAACCAATAGCTCCCACAGCAATTTACAACAGTTTTTTCTATAATGGTCACATTAAGCAGTGGTTAGGGCTGTGGTGAACCGCAAATATCCGCAAGGTATGGTTGCCGTTACAGATTTGTTTTTGATCAATTTACTTTGTTACTAATGGGTAAATGAAATATACATTTCAATTTTTAGTGTTATAGCATTGTAATGCTTTATAAATGAGAAATTTTGAAAGAATTGGAAAAAAATTTGATCACGAGGCGGGAATTGAACCCGCGTCTTTTTGCCAAACGGTAGCAACGCCTAGTCTCTCGCTTACCCGTGAACCCGCTTCACGGGTGGCCGAGGTTCTTTCAAAATTTCTCATGATATATACATTGTCAAGCATTGACGTTTTTCGCACTGAAAAGAAGCATCTATGGCAATATTGATTTTATTGTGTTATAATTTCAATCAATTGTAATTACCGAATACTCGTTTTAATAATTATCAGAAGTAAATTGAGAGATAAGGCCAAGTTAAATATTGTTCAAGGAAAAATTTACTTACTTATAGAACAAGCATTACAGAGGTCACAAAAGTAAGTGTATCTTAATATTTTACATTATATATTCTTCATAACATTTTTTAGTAAAAGTTTCAAAAAAATATAAATGTACATTAACAATATAGGTAATATTTCAACATTTTAACATATTATTACATTACATAGTTAACATTTTGTTAAATCAGCTATTTCTGGAATAGGTACTTAATTAAAACTTATTACTCTAAGTTGCTTGCGAATTACTATATTAAATTCTATATGACTGTTCGGTTGTAAAACTGAAATAAAGTAGACATCTACGTCAGTAATCTATATCAGAGATGTAAAATTAATGGCAGTAATAAATAAGACTGTTTGTAATAGACCACTATAAGCTTAAGTACTCTAATCTATATGAATCATAATTAAAGCTATACAAAGTTGCAAAACAATTTTTAATGAGGAAATAAGTAATTAACCTTTTAAATAGTTTTCGTTCGATGTACATTTTTCATGATACTTGAAAAGTCGTAGGTATGTTATTATTACGATACGTACACACAAATTGAATTGTATTCTTCGTGCATAAGATTGAAATTCCTTTAGCACAATCGGAGGTTCTGTTGTTACGGCCGTTTCCATGGTAACGCGTTGAAAAACCAGCCACGTTATTTCCTTTGGTTATCAGATTTTGAAAACAAATTACACGGACATTATTGAAATGTTTTCTGAAGGTTGCTTGATGTTTATTTTTGTCGCGGTGGTCATTAGTTTTATTAGTATACGACAACGAAGAACAAATATTACATTTCTATACTTAGTATCGTAAAATATTATATAGTATATATAGTACATATAAGTTGATTGTACCTACACGGAAAACTACATCTAACGTCGTAATAATAATGGGCTTATTCCACATATTGATCGATTAGAAAGCATACTGAATAAAAAATAAGGGAGAAACCAACTCAACAATTGAACTTGTCCATTATTTTACGCTACCTAAATAGATATAAATAAAAAATGCAACACCTATACTAACAATGTATGTATCTATATTTGACATAGTTGTATGCTCTTATTAATAATGATTTTTAATTGATCAGATAGTAGCAACCAAAAAAAGACATTGAAGGTTAAAAAAATTAGAAAACCCCAGCGTTAAGTGAATTCTCGCGCAAAATTATGCCATTTTAACAATGCAATGATAAACTCAACAAGACAATTAAGTTAATAAGCCTGTCGCATGTTCTCGGTTCATTCTTGTAAATCTAGATAGTGCACATGCAAGACAACTTTGAAGACTCTATTCAGTGTGTATTTTTATAGGATAAACTCTGTGGAAAAGCGGTCGAACTGAATAAAGAGTTGACATGGGCTAAAAGCGATGATATTTAGTATTTAATACTTCCGCAAAAGAGTGTAATGATAAAATTGAGATTATGTGACTTCAATGCATAATTTGAAAGAAGTCCCTCATACAACATGTAAGTTATAGTATATTTTTATTAACCTCATTCCAATTGGAATTTAAACGAAGTTATTTTAAAAATATATTAAAACCTATATGTTAGCAAAAACTATCAGATACGAAGTAAATTAAAGTGTTTCTAGTAATTTACGTTAAAACTGCACAACAGACAGACAGACAAACATTTTCTTTTAATTATTAATAATAACTTAAATAAAGCTAAACTTAAAATAACTGTTCAGAATTGTAGTTATCTATAAAGGTTTCATAATAATTATATAACATAAAATAACATGTATGTAATGACTGTATCCTTCATAATATAATAGTCATAACAGACTTCCATCATTACCATAACATTTCACCCTATCCCATATCCTGTCATTAACCTTAAGGTCGAAAATCGCGTGCAGAAATCACAGCCCATACGACACAGTTCGTAAAGGTCACCCTACCCCACCTGACCCACCCTTTGTTATGATTTGTCAACCTTTTAATGTGTTTATACTGACTTCCATTCTTTTATACCTACTGGCGTAAGAAACCATATTCTTACTGGTGCTTTTGACATTAATTTGGTCTAGTTTGCATGCAATATATTATAAACGCGAAAGTTTGTAAGTATGGATGGTTGTATGTATGAATGTTTGTTACTCTTTCTCGCAAAAACTACTGGACCGATTGCAATGAAACTTGGTACGTAGATAGTTGGACAAGTGGAATAACACATAAGCTGTTTATTCCGATATTCCTACGGGATACAGACTTACGTGGGGGAAACCGCGGTTCTAATCTATACTAATATTATAAAGCTGAAGAGTTGGCTTGGAATGTACTACTCTCACGAACTACTGGTCCGATTTGAAAAATTATTTCAGTGTTAAATAGCCCATTTATTGAGGAAGTCTATAGGCTATATATGTACCACGGGCGAAGCCGTGGCGGACCGCTAGTACAATATATAATGGATTAAATAATTATTTTATGTATTGCACTTTTTTAAAACTATTATTTTTACACGTGTTCGTTTTATAGATTTGTATTTATAATTAGAATTTAAACTATGTGCCATTATTGATACAGATGATGTTCTTGCTCTTTAATAAGAAGAAATCTCCAGACAGCAAGATACGATATAGGTGTATTTTTACATATGAGTACGCCAATTACTGTTTTTTGTGTTATAATAGGAAAGGAGTTAAAAGCTTCGGTTTAGGTAGAAAGTTGGAAAAAGATAGCTTTTAAAAGTCCAATCAATTTAGTAAAAACGCGATTTATTTATTATATTAAAAAACCCGACGTTTCGAACACTTTACAGCGAGCGTGGTCACGGGGAGACTGAGATGGTATATGTCTTGAAGGTCCTACAGGTCACTGTAAGGTGTTTAAAATCCGTTAAAAATAATTTAATTTCTAAATGTATTATACTCGCGTAAAATCAAACACAAGAAAAAGTCAAATTAATTTATATTTTATCGTTTCAAAAGTACATTTACCCAAGTCCTAAAGTTAGCTTGAATAAATAAGTTGATAAGTATGAGTTTAAACAAATATGACATTCATCGAAATGATAACCTTTCAAACTAGTTGTTCGTATAAAAACACCAGTTTTCCTTCCTAGGATAATTATACCGATTGCACCCTTTTTCGTAGTATTGCATGACTTGTCGACAGATGCATTTCATGTGTTTTTCTGTATACATAAAGTGACCTCGAGAAAAGGTCAGAAATAACAGATGTTATTATTCTAAATTGAATTAATAAATATTTTTTATGAGAACTTTTTAATTGTTTTGTGAAATTTAAAATGGTATATATCATTTCAATGATAGATTCATATATAGAATTTGTTCCATCTTTCTTATGTATAAGGTAAATACATAGTATATGTAGAAAATAAATTAGAATTACATTTTTTATACACAGCATGATATTGTAAATTACGTTCTTTGATAATTGCCACGATTCATTGTCTTTGTGATTTAATAATAACTTTGTTGTTTTAAGCATTATAATGGCCTAGATACGTAAAAATTTAATCTATATTTCTTCTCTCTCTAGGTCTTCATGAATAAAATATGGCTTCTTTGTTTTGAAAAATTTTTAATTTCTTAATCAGCGCAAATGTTTCGTAACATACAATATAATATACAACTTAAGTTGAATGTGTGTTAAAAGTTAAAAATATTATAACTTATTATCTGATGGAATGATATCAGGTTCATAAAATTATAGCTAAAAATAACAAAAAACTGACTTTAATGATAGAATTAACTTAATCACTAGCTCTTATATTCGTATGTAAGAAAATTATTTAATTATGGCGATCCTAGTACGGACAATAAGATGAAATTAACCATCTACTAATGTCGCCGATCTTTGATAAGTGTAGAAAGTTTTTATAGAATTTGTCCGATTGAACTGACTCAAAATCGAGTCTAAAGGAGACGGTTACATACAAAGATACAGGTGAAGTCAATAAAACAGTATTGAAACGTATATAGTAACATTGTTTATCAACAATTATTAGGTTCTTACCTTTTGATCACGATGTAGTTAAATGGACATTTCCTCTGTTTGCATAAGAACGTGATCTGAAAATAAAAAAGGAATAAGTTAATACCTTAATACAGATCAAAATCAATAATGCAATGTAAGCATCTATATATATACAATATATGTATATACAATATATCTATATGTATACACAATATTATAATATTTATTCTTTATTGAATTATAGAGGAAAAATAAACACATAACAAAAACTGAATACAACAGGCGCTCTTATAGCATAAAACAAAGTCACTTTCTCTGTCACTATGCCCCTATAAATGCTTGAATCTTTAAAACTACGCAACGGATTTTGATGGGGTTTTTTTTAATAGATAGAGCGGTTCGAGAGGAAGGTTTATATGTATAATATCTATTAAACTAATCCAAGAAATCCGTTGTAGCAAGAATCTAACAATTGTGTGGAATGAAAACACATTTTAAAACTCACTTTATATTATTTTTAGTAGATTTCAAAATAAATTCCACATATAATAATATTTAACCGGATTTTTTACCCCGTGACATACAAAAGTGTTTCATACATGCTTCAGTTATTTTAAACGAGCGCAATTAAACGGGTTTTTACCTAGAAGTTATAAATTTGAATGACTAAAATCCGTTACTGTATCGTCAACTGAGCACTTAGTTAGGATATACTCAGAA
The DNA here is from genome assembly GCF_012273895.1 of Zerene cesonia. Lineage (NCBI taxonomy): Eukaryota > Metazoa > Arthropoda > Insecta > Lepidoptera > Pieridae > Zerene > Zerene cesonia. The sequence goes on along the minus strand of NC_052128.1, from coordinate 4,830,587 downwards.
TACTAGGTTTTATTGGTTATGGTAGCGATGGCAAAAAAAATTACAATTATAAGGCGCGTGTCATTTATTGTTTTTGCCATTAATATTGTTTTTTGCAATTAACAAATAATTATTTTTTGTGCTTTCTATAATAGAAGCTTTTTTGAATCAAACAATTTTGAATGCATTTATTGTGAAAATTGAACACTCCCTTCAGAATTATCCAAGTCAGCTCATTCAGTCAGTACAGGGTGTACGTATACAAAGTTTCATCAAAATCCGTTCAGTAGTCTCAGCGTGATTGACGGACAAACATCCACACAAACAAACTTTCACATTTATAATTTTAGTGTGATTTAAAATATAGTAAAAATTTTGCAGGTGTATAAAAAAGTTCACTAAAGTTAGAAAGGACTAGAATAATTTATATTAATTTCTAACGAGCATAATACAAAACAAGAATAAATCATAACAGAATGTTGTGTCAGTCGGATCGTGTGCGAAATTTCAAAATACTCTTACACTGTTACTTTATTTTCAAAGTAGGTTATCACGACTCGAGTCTCAATATAAAATAGATAGCGCAATTAATTTTATTAATAGGCTTGTTTTGCTGCCACTACTATAAGTGACAGCAATGGACCGCGCCGGAGAAATAGCGGAGGCCTATTTAAACATTTTTTACTGTTTTAAACTAATTAACTCGATTGCGAAAATTTTGCTGGCTTTTTGCTGCAATACTATTCGTATTATATACGTGTAATGAACAAACGTAATTTCTTAAAAGCTTTAATATAATTAAAACAACCAACGACAACCGGAGGTAAAGTCGCAAGCACAGATTATACGATTTGTCTAACGATTATTTTAACTTTAACGAAATATAGTATTTTCTTGTGTTTGATTTTACGCGAGTATTATACATTTAGAAATTAAAAACTTTTTAACGGATTTTAAACGCCTCGTTTTTAATCTCCCCGTGACCACGCTCGCTGTAAAGTGTTCGAAACATCGGGTTAATAATATAATGAATAAATTGCGTTTGAAATCCGTTAAAAAGTTTTTAATTTCTAAATTGAACGAAATAGAAGAGAAGTAAGTAATTGCTCTGAGGTCAATAGAAATTAACTCATGATTGGGGTTTATATAAAATCGTTCCTTTTAATATATTTAAATTATGTATTACGTGGTTTGTCCGCGATGGAGTTCTAAACCACTCAACCCATTTTAATCAAATTTGCACACCATGTGCAGTTTGATCTAACTTGAAATATATGATTGTTTATATTATTTCAATTACGATAAATGACTACCCGGGCGGAGCCGGGGCGCGCATCTAGTCATTATATAACTATCAGTGTGTAATATATCGATATTTCGCTAAACCTTTAATACTACATAGTGTTTGCTTTTGAAATGTATCTTCATTTCATTCTTCCAGATAATCACATAATAGCTACAGTAACAACGATTATTATATTAATTAATTTATCTATAATCAATGATTGACTTGTTTTTTTTTTTTCATTTTTAACCAAGGTATAAAGAATGGGACTTTCGGCTCGAAAAACTTAAACTCATTTTCATCAAAGTTGGTCAAGTTCCATTAAATGTTTGCATTGGCTCCCGTCTTTTAAGCTTTTTTCATTATATACTAGAATAATTAATCAATGTTTAATTTGAACACCGGCAAGATTTTTATCTTTCGCCACTAGAATTTAACTGGTTCACGCTCAACCCTGATTAAAATACAAATAATATGGTCAACTTAATCGTAAATACTTAGAAGTGTTAATTATGATAATACTGAGTGCAAAATAGATGAATTAGTTTAAGATTTTCGCGGAATGCTGTTTATTTATTAGTGGTCATTTAAATAAACTGATTATATTAGATTATAACAGTATGGAATGTATATAGATTTTAAACAAAAGTTAAAATAGGCCTTTTGTTTAAAAACACACAGTTTTTAAACAAAAGGCCTATAAATTGAATGATAATAAAATTTTGGTAGGTATTATCTTAAATCAATATTTACGAGGAGATATAATGAATTGGATTATATAAATGTACTTTACGTCTGACGGCTGCACTGAATTTGACAATTAATATTTTTAAGAATTATGATGATCAGGTCAAGATGCGTATAAAAGATAATAAAATTGAACTAAAAACTACAGCTGGCGGTGTTTCTGTATCATACAAAATCTTTTTTCTCTTATATTTTCTAATAAACAATCATATGCTTGCATGTATATCTAAACAATGAATCGTAGATTTTTTTTATTTTCTACAAAATTTATCATAAGCGTAAAAAAATCTCTAATAATTTAATACCGTTTAATGATCATGTTTATTTCATAAAAATTTATGAAAACCAGTACACAGAATATGTAATATGAATAAATCAATGTCCACCTTGTTTGTCAATTACTCTACATTGTTGAGCGTTTTGTAACGCTTATCACGTTCTAGATCTAATCGTGACCAGTATACCTTGACACCTGCGATTTTGAGGATTATTTAAGGCCATTTTTACGAGTAAGTTTCATGTCTAGCTGGGATCTAGTTTGTGAAAAACGAAACCATAACTTTACTTAAACTTTTTAAAGAATAATGTTGTTTCTTAAGGTTACTGGGGACTTTGGAGGAGTCTGAGCAGTAAAACAACCAATATGTGAAAAATATTTTTCATATATCGCCACGTATTAAACCAGACAATCTCAGACGATGAAAGTATCATACAGAAGATCGCCGTGAAGTAGTAATATGCTACTGCGATTCGAGCGAGGATTATAAAAAGCATTCTAAATTTATTATGTGCTCAACATGAATACATCTATATCTCTAGAGAAATATATTTTTCCGGTAAAACTAAAATTTAAGATTGGAAAAAACGGTATAGAAATTTGACAAATCGTTACAGAAAATGACAGAATAGCATCTTCCAGTTCCTGCGATTCGGAATCAAGTAAATTTATCGAAAAGTCATCAAAATACTGCCTGTCGCACGGATATATTGTAATACTTTAATATTTAGGCAAGTCTAGTCAGGTCTAGTGCAAGACTGCTAAGCGTGACATTTTATGGAAATTAACCTATTACATGTTGACAAGCGTGATCGATCGTGTGACCATTTTTCTTTGTATGAAGTAGTCAGCCTGCGGTCGAAATTCGACCACATTCATAAAGAATAGAGTGGTATACGCGTGTGTGTATCAATTGCTTGCTGGTGTGCGTATTTTTTATAAACAGCATTCTGTAAGTACCAATTTTGATACTAATAAAAGCGCAATTTTCGTAAAAAGGACAAAGATTTTATTTCGCGTATTAATGTCGCCTGTCATGTCACACGACTGTCTAGGATTTATCTAACTCAAATATCTGACCAAATTTAGATAAATATTTATCATTAAAATAAAAATTAATAATATGAATTTTGCTTTAAAATGAATAAATGTTGATTAAAAACGCTATTATAATGAAAAAATACGCTATTCTATTAGCAATCCTTTCAACCAAGAGTAATAACATAAAATAGAGGGTCAAACAATAATGGCCGTCGCAAAATTGCTTTAATAATAATAATTAATGGTGGAATACAGATTATGTTTTAATTGTAATAGACGGTAAAATTACGGCTAAAATAAATCATTTTTTTCGTCCGTGACACGAATAAATTAATTGGTGCCAAGATCGTTTATAGTTAATTGTTTTATTTATACGGTTGAGGTTAAAGTCAATTTATAAGAGTATCATTATATTTTATTTATTCGCAACTTCCGTATATATTTTTCATTTTTTTTTATCTTATTTAGTGTTGTAAGAATTGTCTATGACTACCAGCAATATAATAACCATTTTGTTGCTTATTTTAAAATCATTTAGAAATATATATGCGGTGATATTTTAGTTAGTAGGGTTTCTGATATATAAATAAGTTTACCTCAGTTCTTAATAAAATAATCACTATGAAAGCATACCATCCCCAATGAGTCAATACTTTATATCATAATTAGAAACATTATTTACTCTTACTGTGACATAAGACACTTTTTCCATTACAAATATTGGGATTTAAGATCCGTTTGCTTATTAGAAGCAGCTTGCTCTTCGCTCGCGTAGTCGAAGCAAAATTCGTATGGAAATTAAATGTATTACCCCTGCAAAAAGGAGCGTCTAACACTCTCTAGCCTCTTATCTTCAGACCCAAAATGGAATAGTTCTATTGCCACGAGAAAGAACATACGAAAAACACGCGCGTTTAAAATTTAAGTGAGTGTTTGATTTAATAATGTGGTGGAGTTTTCATCTTACCAAAACACGTTAAATGCTTTTTAAATCGTTAAAAATACGATTGTACCCCTTTTTGTGAACAGTTGCTTTTTATCTATTCTCTAATCTATTTAATTACTTAGTTCATTGAAGTATTATTCAATTCTTTATATATTTTTTAATTTTCCTTCTACATAAACTTTTCCTGCAATTCCGATCGTCCGCAAATGCAATATAGCCAACTAGAATCCATTTTTTAGCACCAACATACGATATATACAGTAAATGCTACTCGCTACGACCGTATAAGGGCATATCGGTCAAATGCTTTATATACGTTTCATTATAATGTGGATTGAGAAATGTATACACACTGAATTATACAAAATCATTTACTAGCTAGCCAGGTTTTATGGAAATTCCCATCAGAATGTTTCATCATCATAAAAAGTATATTGATTGCTTGGTGCCATCGTGTACACGTTAAAAATTCCTTTACAAAAAGGTTGACTGGAAGAGATTGCTGTTGAGCAATGAGGCCGCCTTTTAGTACACATGTGCCCGCATGGTCTTTTTATACTGACAATTTATTGTTCTCTTTTTTATAATCCATTGGTTAACATGTACTATATGTTCTATAGGAATATATAAATAAAGCCTATGTCACTCTCTAGCCTCCTTTTTATCACCACATAAACCATGCCAAAATCGCTCCGTAGTGACGTGAAAGAATAACGAACTAACACTTTCGCGCTTAAAAATCAAGTAAGATATAATCATCCTCTTTTAGAAGTTTGGCTTTGACGCGAAACTTGTTTTTAACTTTGAAAAGTTGCATAAATTTTGGTTTCTTGTGTAGCATTATTTGATCAGTCTGAGTTTTTGTTATAGGGCATTTGTTTTAAACTTTTTGAATGATTCTTTCAATGATTTGCATATCGATCGTTTTCTTATAGAGTTCTATTTAACATCAGTTGCAATTTGAACTTTGTATAGTTTACATATAAATACTATTTAGGTAATATTGAAGAATGGAATTGAAATGTGATATTGATTCTTTCAATAATTGGTCTGTTATCTTATCCCTGGGACCATGATACAGAGAAACACACAACAAGCTATCTATTCATAAAACATATCTATCTTAAACCTTCAAATTGTCAGAACTAAACCAAATTTAAATGAGACGGGTTTCACCAGCTATCAAATACAAAACCATCAAAATCGTTTCACCCAGTCGAATCTCTGAGGTAACAAACCCAAAAAGCAATCGACTCGATAACCTCTTTATTTAAGTCGGTTGAAAATCTCACCACCCACATATAAAACACTAAAATACCACCAGAGTGTTACATGCCAGTATCCATTGACACAAAATGGCGAGCATAAAGCAATTTGTTAAAGCAACAAACTTTTTATTGCTTAACAAATTAATATTTCGATCGCACACACGTGATAGGTGATCTAATGAGTTCGTGGGTTTACTAAAACCTATTGAAATTAATTGTATATATAGAAGCAGTAAAATGAGATGGCACGCGACTGCGACCGCCAACGCAATGTTAAGTAACACATTACATACTAGCTTTCCTGCCGCGGCTTCGCTTGCGTCAAAGAAAAGCCCGCATAGATCCCGTTTCCATAGGATTTTCCGGAAAAAACCTCTTCTATCTCCTTTTTTACGTTCAAAGTGCATGTAAATTGAGACAACAAATGTCTATGGAATTCTTTTTGTTTCATACAAACTATAAAATATATTTAAACGTTATTTCACAGTTTTAACTTTATTATTATTTTAAATTTTTCTATTTGGTTACAACTCACATTTACACTGGAAGAATTTTAGAAAACACTTACACTATATTATCAAACAAAAGTGAAGTCCTGTGTCGCCTAGTGGGGTATGGGGCAGACAATATACATCAGTTTCACTGATAGATTTTTTATTGTGGACAAGTAGGTGATTGACCGAGACATTATTTTTTTGTGTGTCTCAACTGGGAATCGAACCCAGGACCCCTCGGATCCACGCTCGCGTTAACTACTATACCAAGGAGGTAGTCATATTATCCAATAGCTCTTTGTATAATTATTAAATATGGAAATTTTCATAACTCATGAATTTTTAAAAAATTATTTCTAATATGTAATGTATGCAATGTATACGCTTAAATGTAAAAAAAAACTTTTGTTTTCGAATAATACAGAAAATTTATGGCAACCTTTTCAAATTCAGCACATATGTTAAAATTTAAGTTCTGTGTGTAATCTTCTTTACTACCATTTTACGACTGGCTTAGACGCGGGTTATTAATTTAATACTGCTGTTTAATACATGGATATTTAATCCGCATTAATGGAGAAGTTTTAATTGTCTATTACATGTATGTAGACACACTGTCTAGAAATATAATCTGGTGATATTTCGTTTCATACAACGTTGCGGCGAAACTGTTAAAAGATGATAATAAAATATCCAATAAATAAGTATTATTGATATTTATTTAATATTTCATTTCTCAATTTATTACAGCTATGTATCTTTTATGTAAAATATATTTTAGAGGAGTCGAAATTTAGTAATGAAAGAGTACATTTGATTTGCGATGTTTTGTTTGTCCTTGTAAGTCTTTTGCGAATCGTTTTATAAAAAAAAATGTTTGAAATAAAAAATTATAGTATTAATATAATCAATTTGTATTGTTGTTTATTGTTAGCATTTTTATAAAAAGTTTTCAAACGATAAACAGACGAAACAAATTATATACACAAAAAACTCTGTATGTTTTTAACCATATTTATATCCTTCTTTGTTAATAAATATAAAAGAACTTTAATATAATTGCAATAATAATAATTAAAATAGGTGCGTAGATAATTAAATTGACAGTATAAACTCAGGTTGGTGTGAGGGGAAAACCAGAGCACCCCTTGTTGGCTCACATTAATGAAATTGCAAAGGGTAAAAACCACCCTGTACTAATGTATAGCGTGACGTGTCAACTTCGCTATAAAAGGCATTGTATATATATATATCCCTAGCTAAAAAGGGAAATATCAAGCAAAATAATACATTTTGTTGAAAAATAACAACCTATTTGCTAGGTTTTCAGCTATTCGCTTATGATTTTATGCCAAAACAATATAATAATAATATCCTTCAGTTATATGTATCTATTCCTTAAATATTAAATATTATTTCGAAAGCTTAAATGAGCATTTTGTCCCTTTTATTTTTACTATATATTAAACAATAAAATAACAGAGCTTTAAAACGGTGCTCATAAATAAATATCTCATAACTTATTAGTTTAAAAATCGTGTGGTATAAGACAACGAAACACTAGTGTGGATAGGTGAGGCATTAGACAAATAGCGTGTAGGTGTACAAAGCGTGTTTATTCAGTATTATGTACATAAAATTGTGTTTGTACGTCCGTACATCTGTGTACTTAATATATTACAGCGTTTGATATAAAGCTCACTCCTATATAACCTCCAAATATCTTACCATTTCGCCGTTTTCTTCGTTCTGCAAAACAAACAGATGTTAGTTATTATTAAACGCATAGTGTTTAGGTAAATAGGCATATGCCTGTTTTTATATGAGAGTTGCCAATGGAGCTGGTGGGTCACCTGGTGAGAAGCAAGAGGCATTTGTAGAGGTTATACGCCTCTGGACCAAATTATGGGGATGGGATATGGAAAGGATTGATGAAGGAAATAAGATACCAATACAGGCCACAGGATATTTAAATAGTTACTGGTGTATGTCTTTAAATTACTTGTTCAGAATATATTATAAAATATAATAGTATTACTTATGTCTAAAGTTTCTTTATATATCGTTTAATGTAATTATGTATTAAATTTATACACTGTACGTTATTAAAATTTATTAGGATGTAAGTATACTATGAAAATTTGTGCATATGCATGTTTGTTTCTCTTATCAAAGCGTAAAAACTAATTAATGAAACTTTACAGTAATACAGCTAAAATTCACGGGTAGTGTCCGTGGGTCTGTTTACAAGTATTTATATGGCTCATGTCTTATTCCGATGTATAAACTGTATTATAGTACGACTGGTACGGTTAATGATAGTACCTATAATAATGTTCCAATCAAGTTAAAACGCTCACATAAAGAAAAATGCGCAGCCGCACGACAATTTACGTTTCGTTTGTTAAATAAGTTATTTTAATTAGGCAGTTAATAAGATTCAAGATTCTCTAATAAATACTTCTTGCAGATATATACACGTCATGAATTCATTTGAATGATTTCAGTTAAGCCTTAACAATCAAATATTCAATGAATTTTCTACAATTAAACGCAATAACATTTATGGAGTGAATTAAGTTCAATAGGTTTGCACCAAGAACTATTTAAGGACATTGATTAGATAATTCAAGTGACGAATCAATAGGCGTTATGTACAGAATCTAGCAAATTGAGGGTATGTGAATACTAGCACACATATTTCTGGAAGGTTCTAATGTCTATATCAGTCTTCAACTAACTCAAACACACACTTCACTAAAGCTTTAATACTTACATGCGATGCCATGTTCTCCTGGTGGTGCTTTGAACGAGAATGGTGCGTGGGTTCCGCTCGTGGGTTTCTACAACCACCCGTGGGTTACCACCACCATTTTTTGTACAGCACCACGCATGCGCACCACCGGGTGGGGCAGAACTATTGATTATTTCGAAGTACCCCATTATGATTGCCTGATAAGGGTGGCTATTCATGGTGAGGTAGACAAATTAGTATAGGGTGGTGATTTGAAACGAAGGTATTAATTATGTATGGGAGAATGATTGATAGGATTCGTTCAGATAGACCGTTGGTACGTTCATGGACAATCAGAATCGATTTTTTCAGGTTTATTTTCGGTTTGGAATTTGGTATTCTTCGTTATACTATTTTGGGGGTAGGCCTACTATTGTAATGTACAATATGGCCTTAATTTAAATGTTGTATGTATGTTTACGTTGCTTACAGAATTGTGTGATCCGTCCTACAGTAATTTACCCAATGTATTTTGATAGATTCTTGGAACAATAAAGATGGCACTAAAAACTAATAAAAAAAACAGAGAAAGTCTTATAAATTGGAAAGTATTGTCGTTCCAAATTTGCCTTATATTATAAAAGCCATGTCCTTGTATAAAGCAGTAAATATTTATTTACTTGGTAATGATAAATCATTCAAATTGCAGAAGAACTAACATAGATTATATAAAGAAATTAGTAGATATTAGGAGAAATTTCAAAATATCGTGCTGGAAATCTTCGAGTCTTGAAAATCTTGAAAGTCTTTGTCCAGTAGTGGATTACTTGCATTATTAGTATAGATCAATTAAAAATAAAATTGTCCTTAAATGAGTTTGTCAAACAACAATAGTTTTACCAAAATGAATCTTTTCGAATTACGTTAAGGCGTATTTTAACGCCTTATCTAGTTGGTTAAATTAAATGCAACCTTTTTCGGATGAGTTAAAGTCGGATTTTCAAAGCACCACCTCCACCCCGGGTGGACTTGCAGAGGACATTTTTCTCTCTGATTTTTTATCTAATAGATATTATTTATAATATTTCCCAATGTAATTAACATATTATTTTATACCAACCTTTACATTTCCTCTCTTATAAAACAGTATAATTTGTAAGTATATAGTCCGTTCAAGTTAATACATAGCTCCGTATACTATAAACAACAATATATAACTATTGCTTTGTATATCGAATATTCTGGAAAGGAATGCCATTAAAAAGGTACCATTGTGTTCGTTTTCAGCCGATAGGTATTATATTATGTACGGTAAATATTAAAATCAATAGGTTTTCGTGACACACACATTGTCACAGGCGATAGTAAAAGCGCAGTGCGGCATTTTATTTTCAATACAAAGTACATTTGAGCTTTTAATATACAAAGTTCGAAGTAAAATAATCCTGTTTTTATATTTTTATCTATAATGTTTGTTGTTTAATTTTTATTTATATAATACTTTGAGGTTTAATAAGTTTATGTTGTGGGTTCATTACTTACATATAAAAAATTGTCGTAAAAATCTATTTATAACTTGGCTAAACCGATTCGGATAAAATTTAGTACAGTAATTTGAGAGCTGTAAAAGGAGTTTCTAGCCGGGAAATCTCAGGAGAACGGGAAGAATGCGGCTAAAACCCCCGATCTGTCTAGAGAGCTAGGTATTGCAATATAAATGAAACCTTTGAATAAATAAATATATATTTTAGGTAGGTTATGTTAGATATCGGAAATGGCTCCGTATCACTAACACTTTTAAATGGGTTTCATAAGTTTTGTTAGTGCTAAAGAGAGTTAGTGTTAAGTACCTATTGGACTAGAATTAGCGCATAATCGATTAAATTTTCGTAAAAAAACTATTATATTGATAACATTCAAAAATGATAATAGTTTCAATAATAACAATTTTTAGTTGAAAATACGTTTCAAATAAGAAAACTTCTAGTAGAAGATACAATACTAGTATGTAGTATACTTGTAGGAAACCGAACTGATAAACATACTCATTATCTTAGAAATTTTGAAAGAATAGAAAAAATTTCTAATTTATAAAGCATTTCAATGCTATAAAACTAAAAATTAAAAATACTTATTATCTTCTAGAACGTTATATATAAAGGTTTGACCGATTTTATGAATCGAAGCCTCTGGCCTCATATAAATAGAAGGAAGTCGAAGGAGAAGTCATTAATCATTTAGTAGTAGATACAAGAGTTTTACTTTATATGTACGTATGTATACTATTGACATAATATGTCATACTTCACACTAATGTTATAAATATGAAAGTTTGTTTGTTTGGATGTTTGTCTATCAATCACGCTGACAGTTTGATGAAATTTGGTATACAGACAGGGTATGGGCTGACTTGGGTGATAGGATACTTTTTATAAAATAAAATATATTAAATGATACCTTGGGCTAAACCAGGAATCCTGATATCCGGGCGGAGCCAGGACGAGCGTCTAGTATGCTATAGCATCATGAACATAATATATAATTTGATGTAGAGACGACTTCCCCTATTTAAACTAAACTAACTATTTTTCAAACCCTTAAGTGATACAGACTTTGGCGGAACGATCGACGGGTCAGCTAGCGAATATAAAATGGTACAGGGAGACAAAAGAAAAGATTTACCACCGTATGAATTAACCATAGGTCTGGATTGGTTAAACGTTTTTAAACTTATAAATCTTTTAAACGCTCTTAACGTTATCAACAGATAAGATCGTGAAGCTTGTAAATTAGACAAAAAGGGAAATTCTTTGAACAATCACCGGTTGGTTTTATTCGTTGTGTCTACTCGGATCGGTTTTCTTTTGATCACGAGATAAGAATTGAGAAACGGTTTAATTGTATAAGTAATCAGGGTTGTTTGGAGCGTTCATTGAAGGATAGAACCATTCGTTGCTGTACTATATGGTTGTTTTGGGTAATAGCGCACAGCTTATTTGGTGGTCCGTCTGATGATAAGCATTTACAATCGCCCATGAAAAAATACGTTGCTCGTTTGTAGGGGGTAAAGTATAAAGAAAGTTTTGGCAACGGGAATTAAAAATAGGGAAAATTCCTATGGACTGGGAAGGGTATGAAAAAGGATACGGGCATCCAGTTACCCCCGAACGAAAGACTGTTTTCTGTGGAAGTGTGGTAAGTTCCCTGGTGCGAGCTGGCCCAATCCGTGCTGAACCGTCGACTCCCACACTCAAAAGTTATATAGTTAGTTTGTTTTTTTGTTGAAAGCTTGAGTTACCTTTCTGTCATGTCGGTTAAATGAGACATTAATGTACGTTGAGCTAATTTGAATAAGTGTACAGGGAAGTAACTCTACAGACGCGAAGCGAATTGTCTTATATGTTAAATTTAATCACTCAAATGAAAAAACTTGGATCATATAATAACTAAAATAGATACTGCTTTACTGGAAATAAACAAAAACTTGTGCAATTGAGACAAGATAATTGACACCCGACCTTGAACGTTTCACTCGCCGTGTGAGCGACGACCCTTACGGCGAAGTACCCGAACTACCATTTAAGTAAGTTCACCACCTGTCAATTAAGAATGCACGTATTAATTACATTTACGCTCAAATAATGAACCATTAAAATTCGCATTTTCTTCGCATTGCAAAGCGTTGGAGCAAAATACGGTAAATGGTAATTGCTTGGATTTTGGGTGGGTTTTCTTTTTGTATTTTACCCGGATGAAAGATATATTATTTTTGTAATCTTGTTCTAGCTCTGTCTTGATTTATACTAATATTATAAATTGAAGAGTTTGTTTGTTTGAACGCACTAATCTCAAGAATGGTCCGATTTGAAAATTTAGATCAGTTTTAGATAGCCCATTAATTGAGGAACGCTATAGACTGTATATGAATCACGGGCGAAGCCCGGGCGATTTCAATTTTAATTTTTTTCTTTACACTTGCCTATTCTTATAGACTTGTCTTATTTGATTAAAGAAAAGGTTACAGATCTAGGCCATAAGCCTTTTTCTTAAGCTTACAGGTATGCCGTTCATATCATACTTAATAGATCATTTGTATTTTTTTTAATATTTTACGGGGATTTGTTATTTTTTTAGTTCAGGATTTTATTACGTAATTTTGAATAAAGATATGCCTATAATAATTTAGCCCAATCGTATCATCGCAAACCGTAAATTCTTTTATTTTTTCATTCTATAATATAAAGCAGAAGAATTTGTTTGTTTGACTTTGCATATGTCGGAAACTATGACAACGATTTAAAAAATTCGTTTGCATATGTTGTGAATCACGTCCAAATCCACGGATTTATCGTGTTACAAATCCAAAATAAATATACAATCAGAGCCTCATTTTGGGACGTCGGTTGATAATATTAATATCAAAATATATAAAGTAAACAGCTTTAGCGTTATTTTATAATAGGGTTTATTGCTATTAAATTTTCTTATTCAATTACACCATTAGTGATTTACTTATCTTTAGAAATAAACGTTCTGAATTTTAAGAAAATATTAACATATAAATATTATAATTAATTTATCATTTTATAGGCGGTCTAGTCACATAATGAGCTTTAAAATAAAAGTCAGTTTTTGATTTACATAGCTGCATAAAACTTAAGATAACAACCTCGTTTGAATAGTTTTATATCGTAATAAAAACAATCAAATTAAATAAATAGCACGCGATATGTCCATTATTGTAATTTTATTTAATAAATTCTTTCATAAATATTAATTTGTAATTAAAATTAAAACTAACAACAGACTTATTTTTAAATGTGATCGGATGAGCGTGAAATCAAAATGATGACAATGAATTTCTATTTACTGTGTAACGTTCAATTTAATTTCGTAAATATGAAAGACTAGCTGCGCCCCGCGGTTTCACCCGCGTAGGTTCGTATCCCATAGGAATATCGGGATAAAAATGTTATTCCAGTTGCCTATATATTATTCCAGTCGTCCAGCTGCCTACATACCAAATTTCATTGCAATCGGTCCAGTATTTTTGGCGTGAAAGAGCAACAAACACACACACAACCTTACAAACTTTCGCATTTATAATATTGGTAGGAATCATCAAGGCAATATTTAACTCAATTAACCAGTAGCTGCTTATAACTTCGGGGTAAGAAAATAGCTAACAGTATAATCTCATGGTGTACTGTAAGACACGAAGCGAAGCGATGCGATAAGCGAGGCGAATAACGGACACGCATGTGTAAATAGTACGCTCGTCGACCCTCAAAGCGAATCATCATCATCATCAGCCCAAATAGGTACCTACTGCAGGTACACGGGCCTCCTATAATCCACCACCAGTTCAGGTTCAGGTCATAACCCACCATCAGTCGTCGAACTTTTGATTCTTCGACATGCCGGATTCCTCACGATGTTTTCCTTCACCGTTTCGAGCAGTGATGTGATTAATGTGCAGATAAATTGAAAAAGAAATTTATTTCTTGCACGCTCGTCCAACATCTAATGATATAAACACTCAATTAAATAAAACACCAACGTTAGGACACCTCAGTCCACAGTTATATGAAATAAATTTCATAAGCGATTGAGACATTAATAAACCAATGGACAATTAAAGATCATTTATACAGCAATTTGCTTTGATAAAATAAAACAAATTATGGACTCGCGCATTTGCAATGTCCATATATATCGAATGAATATATTATTGAGAAATGGTTACTCAACCTATTGTTTTTTCGAAATGCAAACGTATTTGGTAATTTGCGTATTGTTAACGACTTGATGTTGTATTTTGTTTTTGTGTTTTTTTCTTTTCTACGTAGACAAGACATAACACACATAGCAGGAAAGGACTGGACAAAGATGGGCAAGGACAGAGAGTTATGGAAAAAGATGGAGGAGGCCTTTACCCAAATAGGGATCAAAATCTCATAAATTATTTTAATACTAATCATAATTACCAGGAACCTTTGCTAAACTTGAGCAACTTTTTTCTTTTACTAACAATACTGTATTATTTATCATAAGGGAGATTTTGAATAAATGGCTTTATTATTATTATTATTTTATTCATATAATTAAGATGCGATGAATTGCGACAAATTTAAAGACAGATTTGTCAAATCTAAACTTATGTTATAAAGGGTTTTTACACAAAACTACTGGATCGATTGCAAAAGTTATTTCACTATTAGAAAGCTGCACCTTCACTTAGTGGCATTGGCTATATATATATACAACGGACGAGGCCGGGGCGGACAGGTATCATACAAACTCAAACAAATATTAATTATCCAGTGATTCAGAAAGCATGTTCTACAGAGAAGAGGCGACAAGAAACTCTTTAGCTGCTCTTTTAAAATTACGTCTACTTTACATTTTATTTCTTCATATAACAATCATAGCAAAGAACTGCGACCAGGTATCGAGTTAATACATAATTTCCAATTTTGCAGTCAGTAAAAACCACCATAGTATTGCGGGTGGGCAGTAATTAGTGTGTAAGTATATCACATAGATTATAAATCCAAAATGGCCGACAAAATCTGTCATAAACTGGCTGTATACACTTGTCCAATATTAAATATATTCTCATTTAATTAAAACCAGAAGCTTACGATAGCTAAAGCAGGCTGGCTTAAATAATTGACAAGTAAAAACCGATAATATATAATTTCAATATTTTGTTTATATTAACAGCTATTTAGTTGGGTTATTTACAGCTTTGGTCTAGATTTAAGATAGTTACTGTCAATTTATCTATTGATGAAAAGTTCATTAGCGATTTGTAAGTAAATGGGCATAAATGATTAAAATAATCATTTGTTTAACGAAAAAGGTTTTGCTGTGAATGAATAATTAATAGAAAATCATGTTTGGTAACGCAATTATAACGATTTTATATCGATTTTACGTATTGAGCATTGAGAAATGACAGCAAATGGTTTTAATAAAAGCGTAAAAGTTTATGTACATAAATTATAAACCTCGCTGATTTTCATCACAGTATACTTACACAGCATGCCACTGTCAATCCTACTAATATTATAAATGCGAAAGTTTGTAAGGATGTGTGCGTGTTTGTTGCTCTTTCACGCAAAAACTTTTGGTACGTAGACAGCGGAGCAACTGGAATTACATATAGGCAACATGTTATCCCGATATTCCTACGGGATACGGACTTACCCGGGTATATAAATATATTAAAGTTTCTAAATAATTGACCTCTATTGTTTTCTTTCTTTTATTAATAATATTATATAAAAGCAAAGCTATATATGTACCACGATCACAATCCGAGGCGGAACGCTGATAAAATATATCCAAATTCGTACAGCATTTCAAACGTAATAACGCAATACTTACATAAAGCTACTGATGGATACCTTACCTACCTTAATCTAAAAATCAAAATTTCTTACTAAAATTACTTATTATTTAGTTGGATATAGATGTCTTATTATTTTAATGGTTATTAATGAAATATTCTTATTATATTAGAAACACCATAGTTACGATGTGGAGCTGGATGTATGGATGTTTATTAATCAATCACGGCATAGCTACATAGATTTTGATAAAACTTTCCAGTGTGGCAGCTTGTATACTACATACGTTTTGTCCAGAGAATAAAATAAACTGTTTTCTTGTCATTAAAACCCATACTAATACAAAACATCAATATTAAATATATACTATGTAACACACGATTGTATCACAGATACGAATCTACGAGTTATTACACGTTTCCGAGAAATTCATTAACGGACAGACGAATCGTAATGAATATATTTATTACTTGACGCGCGCATGTTAATTATTATGTGAGAGAATTGTGAACGGGGCCTTACTCGATGGAATAAGGGCACATGCACATTGGAATAAATTTGTTGTAATATTCTTAGATGAAAATATACTCATCTACACTAATATTATAAAGAGGAAGTATTTGTTTGTTTGTTTGTTTGTAATGGATTAACTCAAAAACTACTGGACCGATTTTAAAAATTCTTTCACCATTCTAAAGCTGCGATTTCACAGAGTGACATAGGCTTTATGAACCCCCGAGCATACCGGGGTGGACAGCTAGTTTTCTATTAACATCTTAAGCTTATGATATATATAAGCTGGCGACGATCAGTAATTAAAGAAATAATATGTATTATGTAGATTGATAGTCTACACTAATATTATAAAGAGGAAAACTTTGTTTGTTTGGTTGTAATGAATAGGCTCAAAAACTATTGGACCGATTTTAAAAATTCTTTCACCATTCGAAAGGTACATTATCCACGAGTAACATAGAGTATATATATGTACCACGGGCAAAGCCGGGGCGAACAGCAAGTATTTTATACAAGTTAAGCAAAATACGTACTTAGAAGAATCTACCTCTGCGACTTATGATGATTTGATAGGACCATTTTAAAATCATTATATGCTTGATATATTATATTTTTTTACTCTTTTATATGCTACTGCTAAATAAGAGTTTTTTAACGGCTCCTGCATACCTGGCACTACTGGCATAACCTCAAACAACTCATAAAAGCTCATCTGTTCTTATTAGTATAAATAAATGCATATTGCATAGTTTTATCGAATACACTGCTTACCTTCCAACGAAATCTATGATACAGTTGTTCAAAATCAGGAAGTCATGGAAGATGTCATTAATTTTACTGCTAAAAATTTACTTCCTAATTAATATACCTTTTCAGTCTTTTCATAATCCTATATCCCAAAGTTGCCTGGAACTTTAGAACTTGGAATTTGGTTCAAAGTGGTATGACCGCCGATTAGTGGATATAGTAATGATTTTTGTGTATCATATCCATTAAAAATATTATATTGCTTGCTAAAATTTTCTATCTTCACTTTCAAAATTTGAATAATAAGATTCGAAACTACCATTGTAATAAATCCCTTACAATAGTTCAGTTTTTGCTTCGAAGCAATTTGTGTTTGAACTTTATCGCTATATCTGAAGGAATTCCGTTTCGCAAGCCGCGAGCACCTGTATCATTTAATGTCGTATTGACGTTGAATTTGATGTAATGTCTAAACTTGTATCAGATATATCCATAACATCACGAGGTTTGATTGCTATCTGTTCACAGTGTACCGCCTATTATTTCGAAAGTAATAGATCAGGGCATCCATCATAATCCTTATCAAATATTATTTTGAAAACTGTTTCGTGGATCATACTTTTTTGATTTGATTATAAGAAGTGAAGTCCTATGTCCTCTAGTGGGGTGTGGGGCAGATGATATACGTCTGTTTTTCGCATCGATTTTCTTGTTGGATAAGTTCGTGATCAGCCTTATCTGTCCTACCAGACCGACATATCTTTTTGTTTGTTTGTTTTGAGTCGCCATCGGAAATCGAACCTAAGATCGATCGGTTCAAAGCTCACGCGATAATCACTGTACCGAGGAGGCCTTGATTTATTTAAATACATCAATCACATCGTTCTCAGGAAACAGCTGGCGAAAGACTAATGATACTCATTCTAGAACCTTCTTAAAAAAGTCCTATTAACAGACCAAAAAGCAATGTTATCCACGAATTGTTAATCACGGATACCCGCAATTATATAAGTCAAGTAATGTCAGTACAAACTATTCTCTACACACGGACACATGTTGCGTACAACAAAATGCACAAAGGCGCATTAAGAATGATTTTACTTTCAGCGAACAATCGGCGGAAGCGCGTCGCCCCACATGGCAGCACCGCGTGACAGCTTTGCGAAATGAACGGATTGGGACATACGGACGGCGCGTGCGTGCAACTTTGTATGGAAAATTATGGATTTTTTTGTTTATAAATAATTCGTATATGAGTTATTTGATCAAATGCTGTTTTTATATGCATATTCTTTATAGATTCGTCAAGAATTTCCTTATCATGTTGTAATAAACAATATTTATCGTAGTAAAAGCTTTCATTGATTATGACTTAATCGTTACAAAACATGTTACACATAGAAAAATTTAGAAAAATAAAATAAATCGGCTCCTTTTCCGTACCATGACGCGGGTTCGAATCCCGCCTCATGGTTATTTTTATTTAATATCGACATATTTTCCATTCAAAAGAATTTTAATTCTATATGACTAAAAATAAAATGGTTTTAAATAATTAACTTTGGTTATGTTATTTGAATAAAAATTTTGTGCAATACTAGTTTAATTAGAACTATAAATTTACAATTTTGCGATATATTGAGCTCCACAGGAACATAACCGTTAGTATGTTTCCAAAAATGAGGCGAGGCGAGGTTTTATGTTCGTCTGTATGTTTTTTTTTTTTTGTGTATGTTGAACCATATTTTTAGATGCCCTTTTCTCTATGCTACAATTATAATCACTAGAGAAACCCCTCCATATAAAAGAAACAACCAACAAACTATTTTCTAATGGTGTTGGCAGAATATCAGCGTCAGGGTCCCATTGACTCGGACATTTATGCTGAGCCAAGACCCTTTTTAAGAACACAGTGCACATTTGTCTCCGTCCTTTTGTTTTCCTCTCTATGTAAATTTTTCTTTGTGTAATTGTCATGTATTTAATGTGTTCTTTTAATAAACTTATTATCTATCTATCTATTTTGGCATGAAATCTTTCAAATTTATTTAGCAATTGTCATAGGAATCTAGCATTAGATTATAATACTGCTAGATCAGCTTACTACCGGTGTGTTTTTATGATAAAAGCGTAGATCCGCAGATGGCATAGGCGACAGTGTCGCAACTTGCAACATCGTAAGTGCTTTTAGTCAATCATAAACAAAATAAATAAATTGAATTTTGCAATTCTCTTCAAATGTATTAATGAATGTTTTATTTAATGTATATTTTTGCTGAACCCCTGAATAGATATATGTATCATAAAATGAGTTTCCCTATGGTATAAGAGCGAAATTAAGTTCGGAAAAACATTAATTTTAATTCGTCATCCTTAATTAAACAATGTTGAAAGCTCTGCATTATAGATTAGATTTTCTCTGATTATGTACAATTTTTGAAAACTGTATTATTACTTATAAGATACTTTTAAAATAATCCACCAATTATCCAATAATTCTTTCCTTCGTCGAGTCGAGTCCTTAGGGAGATATAATCTTGATTAAAACAAACACAAGAATTCATTAGAACAATTGTTCTCAACATAGAGCAATAATGTTATTTATGTTCTAAATTAAAATAATTAAATCAATTTCGTTAATTATTTCTCAATATAATACTTATAATGTGGCCGAAACCTTCTTTAGGTAATACTTCCTTTTGCAGACCTTTTGTGGCCTTTAGTATGAAATCAAACAGCACTTATGATATCTAGAAATTTAGGTACATAAATCAACCTATATATTAGACGGTAACAATAAATTTACAAAAATTAGTGCTAGCGTGTATTTCTATAATTAATAATCTTCGATAAACTCATACCACTATTTACCTATTATTAAGAGTACAATACTGAAGAGTTTATTTGTTCGTTTGAACGCGTGTATCTCAGGAAATGCATGATCGATTTCACAAATTCTATCAAAGTTGGATATGTACCTCCTCAATCGCTGGAGTAATATAAAGAATATAAACCCCGGGAAAATCCGGGGAGAACTGCTAGTATAACGTTAAAATGATCACACGAAACAGACATAACAACCGCAATTTCTCAATTTTATAAATCTGTCACAAAATGACTGTCCGTTAAATTCATTAAAATAGCTGAGTCGTGACTGAATTCTAGAAATAGTCATACAATCTAAGATTATTCTAAGGAGATATTATCAAGGAAACAGCTTATATTACGGAGTAAACCCGCAGTATTTTATATGAGTATGTTGTAAACAAGTCTATAGGAAATACTATTTCATCATAATCAATGTATGTTTATAATATCCATCTACTATCCTTCTTATATTATAAACGCGAAAGTTTGTACGATAATATGAATGTTTGTTACTCTTTCACCCAAAAAACTCTGTTGAGATCTGTACGAAATTTGACACAGAAGTAGATTATTGTCTGTATTAACATGGGCTACATTTTAGTCGGGTAACACGCGAGTGAAACCGCTGATTCCAGCTATTGTTTACATATACTTACATTAGAATGCAGAAAAGACGGTATACAATCGATTTTTGAATTAAAAACCATGTATCAGGCTAACGTCTTCTTAGTTTCTATTATAAATAATGATCCATACCCATAGGCTGTATGGGTATATTGTATATTTAAATCGCAGCTCCCAAAAACAATCTCGAATTTGAATTATAATAACTCAAATTACAGTCAGATTAAATGCACAATTAATTAGTATTTATGTTACATTAAATTAAAACCTAAAAAAGCAACAATTATACTAATGTTACAATTCAATATGAAACATTTATGTCTTCTATCTTGTGTTTATTTTTTAAATTTTTATTATTAAAAACAATCACACAAAAGATCTAAAGAACAGCAAAAATAATGGTCATCCATCAATTATATGTGCATGCCAACTGTTGCTAAATGTGCCCTCTTACAATTTGTTGTTATTGCAAAAAAATACATATTACCTGAAAATTTTAATTGTCTATCACGGTTCATGAGACACAGCCTAGTGATAGACGGACGGACAGATAAACAGACGGACAACGAAGTCTACACAGAACAGAATAGCATACCATTTTATCATTGGGGCACAGTACCCTAAAGTGTATAAAGTTAAGAAAATATTATAAATATTTATTTTTTACTACTATTTAAAATTGTCATCAAATATTATATACATACTAGCTGCACCCCGCGGTTTCACCCGCGTAAGTCCGTATCCCGTAGGAATATCTGGATAAAAAGTTACCTACATGTTATTCCAGTTGTCCAGCTGTCTACGTACCAAATTTCATTGCAATCGGTTTAGTAGTTTTTGCGTGAAAGAGCAACAAACACACACACACATCCTTACATACTTTCGCATTTATAATATTAGTAGGATTACACATAACACTTCTATTTATATCATAAGTAATCTTTATTAATTAAATAGCATATAAACAGTCATAAGGCTAGTATTTTCTTGTGTTTGGTTTCACGCGAGTATTATACATTTAGAAATTAAAAACTTTTCAACGGATTTTAAACGCGATTTATTCATTATATTATTAACCCGACGTTTCGAACACTTTACAGCGAGCGTGAGTCTCCCCGTGACCACGCTCGCTGTAAAGTGTTCGAAACGTCGGGTTAATAATATAATGAATAAATCGCGTTTAAAATCCGTTGAAAAGTTTTTAATTTCTAAGTCATAAGGCTGTTAATGTGAAATAACTGTATGTTACAAGTTAACAGAAACTTTTACGATTGAAAAGTGTAAATGCATTTCTTCGCATAATATCATTTAATAGAAAATGCCTGAATGTGACAATGTATACGATACGCGACTAGAAATTAAATGAAATTGTTATTTAAGATTTTAAATTAATTTTCCCATTATTTTACGGCGTCTAATACCTCGATTCCTGGGATCATGAGGGTCGAGAAGTCAGGTGTCTTGAGTTCGAAGCCAGGTGGGCTTCGGTTGAATTATTTTCTACTAAAAATTTTATATTTTTACCAAATTTCAGCGTGATTGATGGACAAACATCCAAACAAACAGACTTTTATAATATAAGTGTGATTATAGATTGTATGTATGAAGCTAGCGCATACCGTTAGTTCAACCATAAATTAACTTTTAAATAAACATAAACACATAAAGTTTTATTATATATCGTCGTCGTCGAAGAGAGGTCTAGTGTGTGTTTGTCTATGTTTTTATGCGTCATAGCGGACAAGTGAGCTGGTGGTTCGCCGCATATGGTATGCGACCATCAGCGCCCATAACACTCGCAGGGGCGCTGCCTCTGCCATTGCTCTTTTCTCTTTTTTATGTCACAGTCGGTGGGACGCCTGATGATAAGCACTAACACCACCCATGAACATTTGTAGAGGCAAAAGGCCCATTGCAGACCTTACGCCTCTACAAATGGATTGCCGACTTTATTGGGAAGGGATTGAGAAAGGATTGATAAGAGGAATAAAGGAAATTTCTGGGAAGGGTAAGGAAAAGGATATGGGCCTCCGGCTTCCCTACTTACCGAACGAAACACAGCAGAATGCTATTTCACGCCGGTCCTCTGTGGGGGTGTTGTACTTCCCCGGTGCGAGCTGCTCCATTCGTACCGAAACGTGCTCGACTACCACATACAACTGCTCTGCTTGTTATTTAAAGGGAAAGGATAACGACGATAACGATTGGTAAGAAGGACTGGGAAGGGTAAGGAAAAGGAAGCAGGCCTCCTGTTACCTCATTTACCGTACGAAATACAGTAGCATGCTACTATTTTACGCCGAATCTTCTGCGAAAAATATTATCCGGTATAATGAGTACTAATTATTATCCCGGTGCAACCCGGGCGGAAATCATACAGTTCCGTAACTCCGTGCTTGCTTTGCACCAAAACTCTTTCGAATAATTAAATAAATATGAAATTTCCGCGTCTAATTTTACGTGAGTATTATGTATTTATGAACCTTAAACATTTACTCAATAAACGCAATTTATTCATTCGTTTAATATCTGTTAGAGAGCAAGAGCGAGTGTTCACGTAAGCGGAATCCATTTTGTTTATTTAACAAAAAATAATTTACAAAACACATTAAAATAATTGTTAATTTATCTCATAAATGGACAACGGTATTCGTTTTTTCTGGTACATACCTATCGCTGGCTATATTTGTTAAAATAATAAAACTTTTACATTAAAATATTTTTTGAATATTTCCTCATTCGTGGAGGTTTTATTGCTTTTCATGGGCTGTTATAATATGCATTTTAATATATAACTTGTACTCATTTACTGTGGAATAACTTACTATTCTTGGTGTATCCGAAATGTTGTTTTTTATATTCAATAATGTGTTTTTATTCTTCTATATATTTTTTGCGACTTCAATAACATCCATATTTCTCCTTTCTGTCATATTTTAGGTAGTACTAACTACAATATTAATGATTTTTTTATTTTTACTTTCACATTAATCAATGAACTAAAACTTATTATAAATTTTATTGATTTCTTTGTAAATGTGACGTATATAAGATATTTTGAACTGTTTTTTTTAAATAATTAATCTATCACTATAAAAAAAACAGATCAAAATAGTCAAACTGTTTAAAAATAAATATACACATTATATCGGTTTATAATATACCCATATTTATTTGTTCCATCCACTTCTTTTATCTATACCAGCATTAACAGACATCCCAAAAACGAACGAGGCTCTCAATTCGAAGTATCTTTTGTTACTCAATAACTCAGTTTTTAATCGATTGGCGTCTCTGATCTATATAAACTTTGTACAAAGATAGATAGATAGATATAGTATGTAATGGGACATAAGCTTTCAAATCAAGTATACCGTGAAGTCTTTTTCTATGTAACAGCGGGCAACTGAGCTGGTGGTTCACTTGATAGTAAGCGATCACCACCGCCCATGAATATTCGCCTATGCGAATGCGCTACCCGCATTTAAATGGTAAGGCATAAAGAAAGGATAAACTACAGGAAAGAAGGAATGGATAGAGAAGGGTCAGGAAAGGGAAATGAGCCTCCGGCTCCCCCACTCAATGTACGAAACACAAGTTTAGGGCTAAAGCTTTTAGGGCTAAAGCAGTTAAATCTAATTAGCATTAGAAATAGACAAATGGCAGAAAAGATTTTTGTCAAACACGAAAATTGGCGAGTTGAACTTTAAATGCGATGCGTTATTCATGAACTAATAGCCCCGTAATTGTTTCAGTTACATTGTTTACTTAAAGGTTACGATCGATAGCTAAATATCGTGAGAAAATGGACAGCGAAGGGGTAACAATTTGTGTTTTGTCAGGTAATACTGTTTATTCAACAAGCCTGAGTAATTATAAAGCCAACTTGTTATGGTCAGACTACAGTTCTATTCAGACTTAGAGATTTTGGTTGATGTCCCAACGCATATCCAAAGTACTGGAGCGATTGGGCTGAAATTTAATAGGTAGATAGTCACAATGATGAAGTCAAGATATAAGAAAAAAAGTTAAACCCCATAGATATATATATATACCCAATAGGGCAGGTGATAAACTCCTGTTTCACTGATCGATTTTCTTTACGGATATTTTTTTCGTAGATCTCCACCGGGAGTCGAAACCAGCACCCCTCCACACACAATACAAAACTCCCTACCCACTGAATCAAGGAGGCGGTCGATCCACTAAGAAAATTTTGATAAATTCTTCCCTCAAGGGAATAAAATAGTGGATATGAAAGCTTGTGGAAAATTTTGATAAATTCTACCCTCAAGGGAATAAAAAGCTTGTGTGAAAATTTATTTTGTGTGCATAAGTTAGTAATTTTATAAATGTTTTATTTTCAGTAATATGATTCATGGTATAGTATCACATACCTTTACATAGTAAATGGCCTCCTTCTTTGATATCGGTTAATAAAATCTGGAAATTACTAATGTAAAATTGGCGCATTACCGGCCGATCATTAAAATTTTTATTAACAGATAACGCGCTCATACATTAATACTATCGAATGAATATCGATCGTAACTTAATAATTTATTTCCAAAAATTCTTTTAAACCTGTCTTTTTTTGGATTTAACGGGAAAGTTATTTCAACGTTAATTTCTTTTATTTCCTTCTGGGAATTTTATATGAAAGACATTGAAATTTTTTCGTATTTTGTAGCTACTTATATTAATAAGGATAGTTATAAGTTAGTCGGTACTACTATATAAGGAATAGATACGCCTGGATCTTGATCAAGCCTATTTATACACTTATCTATATATATAAAAGAAAGTAGTGTTAGTTACACTACTTATAACTTAAGAACGGATTACTCGATTTGCCTGAAAATTTGTGCAGAGGTAGCTTAGAACTACGAGACGGACATAGTAAAGTTTTTATCCCGGTAATCCCACGGGAACGGGAACATGTAAGGAAAACCTCGGGTCTATCTTTCCTGCGACTACGCGAGCAAAGCCGCGGGCGTAATGGCTAGTTTTTGATAAAAGAAAACAACATACATACATACAATATAATAAAAAATATATACCTAATAACTATTTTTAAAAAACTAAACCGAGTTCAAATCGTAAAACAATACCAAATTTAAACAGAACCAGCTTTCAAATAAAAAAAGTATATTCAAAATCGGTGCACCCAGTGGAAAGTTCTGAAGTAGCAAAAAAGCCAAAAAAGGCGAATTGATAACCACCTCATTTTTTCTCTTTTTCGTACACAAGCTGCGCCCCGCGGCTTCACCCGCTCAAGTCCGTATCCCATAGGAATATCGGAATGAAAAGTTTCCTATATGTTATTCCAGTTGTCCAGCTGTCTACGTACCAAATTTCATTGCAATCGGTTGAGCAGTTTTTGCGTGAAAGAGTAACAAACACACACACATCCTTACAAACTTTCGCATTTATAATATTAGTAGCATAGGATTATGAGAGACGTATAAATAATTAAGAACAATCGATTAGTCACCCTACAGGTAGGTACACATTGGACATACACACATCACTTTCATTATTCGATGCGCATATCGAAACATGGTACTGTTATCTACCAGATTATATTATACTAGCTGCTCCCCGCGGTTTCACCCGCGTAAGTCCGTATCCCGTAGAAATCGGGATAAAAAGTTGCCTATATGTTATTCCAGTTGTCCAGCTGTCCAGTCTACGTACCAAATTTCATTGCAATCGGTTCAGCACTTTTGCGTAAAAGAGCAACAAACACACACATATCCTTACAAACTTTCGCATTTATAATATTGGACAACTGGAATAACATATAGGCAACTTTTTATCCCGATATTCCAACGGGATACGAACTTATGCGGGTGAAACTGCAGGGCGCAGCTAGTACTACATATTTTAAACTTAAGAAATCACTTGTCAGTAATTCTTATGCATACAATGGCTAGTCTTTTCTTCGAGATTCCTAAAAGTACACCATTCCGTACTTATATATAAAGAACAGTAGTAGATAAATAAACATGATAGTTTGTCGCACTCATTAGTAAGATGCGTTCTCGCTTGTCCGTGAATGGAGCAAATAGCGTGGGAGACAATGTTGCCATGGTAAAAGAGTTACAGGAAAAACGCTTTTAAAACGTACACGTTTAAGGACATATTTGATTAACAGCATAATGATAAAAAATGCAAATTGTACGCCCAAATATTATTTTTAGACCTCCGTATTGTTGCGTCTTATGGAATTGCGTACGATTTGAAATACTTTTATGTTAACGAAATAAATCGACAAAGATTTTCTCAGAGTTCTGGATAAACACAAAGGGTAAACTTTAAAACTATATTTAAGGCAATTTCTCGAATGAAATACACAAAAATAGGTAAATAACTACATTTACCCATTTTTTTTTTCAATTTGATTTATAGAACATAAGCTTCTATTCAGATTCCGGCCACAAATAAATATTGGACAAATAACCATTATTACTTTTTCTAACCTTTTTTTTAAATATAAACTTAAAAACAATACCCTTTTTGATGCAGTTAGACAATAAGTGTCAGCTCTCGCCACCATTCAAAGGCTAACGCGTAATAAGAAAGTGAAAACTATGTGAACGATTCGTTGCGTATAATTTTATCGAAGATTGTCTTAACATTTTTATGATGTACTAGCTGCGCCCCGCGGTTTCACCTGCGTAAGTCCATATCCCGTAGGAATATTGCGATAAAAAGTTGCGTATATGTTATTCCAGTAGTCCAGCTGTCTACACACCAGATTTTATTGCAATCGGTTCAGTAGTTTTTGCGTGAAAGAGCAACAAACACACACACATCCTTACAAACTTTCACATTTATAATATTAGTAGGAAGTAGGATTCTTCTGTAGGTAAGCTTTTCTAGCTGAATTCACTTCATACTAAAAATACACATTCATATTTTGGTTGTTATCTGCTGTTGGATATTAAGAAGAATAATTTGGAAATTAAAAACTTTTCAACGGATTTTAAACGCGATTTATTCATTATATTATTAACCCGACGTTTCGAACACTTTACACGTTGAAAAGTTTTTAATTTCTAAATGTATAATACTCGCGTTTTTACGCGAGTATTATACAAGAAAATACTAAGAATAATTTGGTTTTGTAATGTCTACCGCACCGCAGTAACTACTCATGAATCTATGGTATTGTTGTATTTAATTAACCTAAGCAAACATAGTTATTCTCTATGTGTACTAACACACAGATAGTACTAGGCGATAGTGTCATGTTTGATGTGATGATTGATGAATAGAAGAACAGACACAAACTTTGTAAAAGTCTGACAATAGATGGCGTTCAATCAATTACTTATCCTATTAATATTATAAATGCGAAAGTTTGTATGGATGTATGGATGTTTGTTACTCTTTCACACAAAAACTACTGAACCGATTGCAATGAAATTTGGTAAGCAGATAGCTGGCCAACTGGAATAACATATAGGCAACTTTTTATCCCGATATTCCTACGGGATACGGACTTACGCGGGTGAAACCGCGGGGCGCAGCTAGTATTTCAATAAATTTAGCCAAAATACAACACGTTTAGTACTCTCTAACTGCGCCTCGCGGTTTCACCCGCGTAAGTTTGCATCCCGTAGGAATATTGGAATAAAATTGCCCATGTGTTACTCCAGCTGTCCAGCTATCTACGTACCAAATTTCGTTGCAATCGGTTCTGTAGTTTTTGCGTGAAAGAGTAACAAACATCCATGCATGCATACATCCATCCATACTAACATACTTTCGCGTTTAAAATATTAGTAGGTTTAATTAATATTTTCTTGTGTTTGATTTTACGCGAGTATTATACATTTAGAAATTAAAAACTTTTTAACGGATTTTAAACGCGATTTATTCCCCGTGACTACGCTCGCTGTAAAGTGTTTGAAACATCGGGTTAATAATATAATTAATAAATCGTTTAATTAGTATTAACAATTAAAGTTCGACATTATTACCCAACCGTACGGCCTTGCGAACACAATTGCTTTACAATCTGATGGACAGACAGATCGACGATGGGAAAAAGGCCCATTTGTCATAGACACAATGGACAATGCTACATGCATATTCAATAGACAACGGAGCCACGGTGGAATGGCTGCGTAACGTGGGTTGCTACATAAAAAAATATTTTCTAATTTGTCCATTGACAGTAAAAAATACTATTTAATCATGATAATAATATGAATATTTGATTAGCAGGCAAATAATATTAACTAACATCACAGGTACGCTCCTCTGCGTGTTTATCAGTATTTAATGTTCATGTTTTAATAATAGCATTCAGCTATTATTAAAACTAGAGAAGAGAAGAACAGGAATTTAGAAGGAAAGAAAGAAAGAAAGAAACATTGATTTGTTTTATTTGTTTAAAGAAATATTAATTTCATAAATGCCCTACCTATATTTTTTACTATAAAAACATAGCATCAGAATTAAATATATATCCAACTAGCCTTTGCACTATCGTGAAATCCTTCCTACTAATATTATTAGTGCGAAATTTTGTAAGGATGTGTGTGTGTGTGTTTGTTGCACTTACACGCAAAAACTACTGAACCGATTGCAATGCAATTTGGTGCGTATACAGCTGGACAGCTGGAATAACATATAGGCAACTTTAATCCCGATATTCCTACGGGATACAGACTTACGCGGGTGAAACCGCTGGGCGCAGCTAGTTTATTAACGTGTGTTTAAATATTAATTAAGTGATAAATACTTTTGTTTAATTTTCCGTTTTATTCAGTATGTACAAATCAAAGTGGTAACAATGAATATTAAAAGATGCCTCCGTCTAGATATAGACTTGGCAACAGATAGTCTTCAAGCTTCTGTGACACCAATTTTTCTTACGCTTCATAAGCAAAACCAATTTGTACTCAAAAAATAAATCGATTAGTTTTTATCCATTCCTTTGTTGCCTACTTTTATGGGAAAGTGCCGTTAGATGGTTTTCTTTTTAACCCTTGATGTTTGGTTAACATCAAAACTTTATTAATATAGATTTATATTATAGTTGATTTGACAAAATAGAGCATTGTTTTATGTATTTTTCGACATGTTATGTAAAAAAATAATACATTTTTATCTAGAGGTAGGCAGTTGCAAAATAAAACTTGTTTAAAAGAACACATGTTGAATAATATTCGCTTACCGACAAACGACATCGTTGTCAAGCAACTCAAATATAAAAAACACATAAAAAAAACAATGTTACTCTTATCTTTCTTTGCATTAGTCACATTTACAAAATAAATTTCTGAAATCACGGCGACCGCCTTTGAGAACAAACTAACACCCAAAATTGCGCGCCAAAATTTGAATTCAGATCACGTCCACAGATACAAAAATTAACATAGCATTCTTAACGGGCATAGCTACACGTTCTTTTTTATTCGTTAAATGCTTGTAGGTGCTTCTGTGATATAACTTGTGTATGAAGGTTTTATTTAGAAATTTCAAAACTTAAAAAAAAATACTTTCCGATCTTTCGTTTCATTTTCGAACATTTGACATTGCAATATTAATTTTTAATCATTCACACAAGAATGTTAGAAAAATGAAGACTTAAAAACTTATTAGACACGTTTTAACCTTAAAAATTAACCTTGATAACTTCTAGTAAACTTCTTTGACTCACTGTTTTATGAACAATATAAACAAACTCAAAACACGTTATTTAATTACTGCAAAAAATGGTAGGTAACATTAATTGTTACCTACCTACGTACCATACTAAGTCTCTATAAATACTAAACCTACCATATGATATCGAGGATAGTTTTAATAAGACGTGTATAAAACGAAAGTATTTAAAAAAATAACCATTACAATACTATGTGGCACATAATTTAGAGGACTAAATAAGTTTATTTAAATATGTACCTAAGAAGGTACAATAATATTTTTGTTGGGTTTTGTAGGTTTTATGTATTACTTATTAGGCTTTATTTAAGAACGGTTCATTGCCTGATTGTTTTTAATGACTTCCCTTGAAACATGTTCGACTTTGATTGCAATACTTAAAATTAAGAGCTTTTTTTATTTGTTATAATATAAATTACTAAATGAGCGTGATTGTAGATTTGTTGACTTATATTGTTGTTCTAACTTAATACTAACTATAACCTAACTTAGAAATTAAAAACTTTTAACGGATTTTAAACGTGATTTATTCATTATATTATTAACCTGACGTTTCGAACACTTTACAGTGAGAGTTTTCAATAGAGAAGATGATTTACAGCTTTCCAACACATGGGATCCTGTTATCAAGAATTAAAAATCCCATGTCAGACATACCAATAGACCAGAAGAAACTATCAGCCAATACTGCCAACATCCAGAAAAATACTCCACATACCAACTGCGGAGAAATAGGTGGAGGTAGTTCACAAACAACAATTTTTGTATGACCTTCAAGACATAAAATCTCAGTCTTCCCGTGACCACGCTCGATGTAAAGTGTTCGAAACGTCGGGTTAATAATATAATGAATAAATCGCGTTTAAAATCCGTTAAAAAGTTTTAAATTTCTAAATGTATAATACTCGCGTAAAATCAAACACAAGAAAATACTAACCTAACTTTTTAATATGCATGTCAAATTTGACGTCCGATACAGATTCAAAAAACGAAACAAATCAATACAGTGAGCCACGGATTAATAAATAGTTACTACAGTAAACGCTATGCTGAAACCACTTAAGCAGAAGATCACTTCCAATTAATGACAATTACCGTAATCCCCTAGTTCCCATGGCTGTGGCGTGGTCAGGGGGAACCGGGCTACTCCGGTACATATTAAAAATAGCGGGTAAGTCTTGTCCATATATCGTAGACCAGTTTTTTCTATGTCTAGTAAATAAAATCGAGTATAGGACAGTTTAGTTTTTGCGATATCTATTTTGAACAATTGTTTATATTTGCGAAACGTGTTTATTTTGACGTGGAAACATTATCGTGTATCCAATTACAACTTGTTTGTAACGCGTTTTTATTATATTGTAAACCTTGTTTTAATGACTGGATATTAATTATTATTATTGGATTAAAGATATGTTATTTAACCTCAGTTACATGCTATGGCTTTCGGGTATAATGGTGATGCATTTATTGTAGAACAATGATATTTAAACAATTTCACTGGCCGTTAGATTACGAGGTCGTCTATGATTGGTCCGATTCCTATTCGGTTTGGTTTGCTTGTGACGAATGAAAGATTGGACCAATCAGAACGTATTATAACAAAATTTGTTACAATAATACTATAGTATCCCCGTGATTTAGCACTGTCCCTAAACACATGTTATCCTTTAATCCCTTGCAATTGCATTTGCTGATGCGTGAGACTGTTTAAATTTTGTCCCACCGCCTCCATTGCCCACTACAACATAAAAAAAACTAAAACTAGGTCTTTCAATTGTACATAAATAAATTCAAATATACAGAAATAAAGATGATTGACAATCTACCCTTTGATTATAACATAACTAGTAAAATTGTTATATACGGCATTGACAGTATACCCGCGATATATAAAAAATTTGAAAGTTTGGGAGAAATAACCACGTTTACGGTTACGTCCTAAAGCCGTACTAATTCCAGTGTGGGGAAAGAGATGGCGATAAACGATCTTAATAGCTCTGTCTTTTACTTCTCATGGAAGAAGTATAAAGTTTAGTATCCTTCACTTAAAATTAGAACTTATTCCCTTTATAAATCTTGAAATCTGAAGCCCCTGGCTTACCTGAAAAGATAGAAATTAAATTAAAAATTTTGTCAAAGTTCCACATTTCAAGACAATTAATATTAAAAAAGACTTAAAAGCTATTAAGATAAAAATGAATAGAGACCCTACATGTAGCTTTTTTATAATTTGCATCATGCTGTTTTAATTTATGTAAATAATTTCTGAAAGACTAAAATTACAAAATGTTTCTACTCATCCACGAATCGAAACAAAAAGTTAGATCCACACTGTAAATATGGGATTATGCATGCTAATTTTACCGATTTCTCGCAAACTACCGCCCGGTTCCCACGAAATCGACTAACATTTAATTAATAGCATTTTATTTTATCGTAATCGACAATCAAATCGATATTTGTTTTATCTCTCACTTGTGATTCGGCCCGAAATGTACCACATGAAAGCATAGCTTTTGACGTCAAATTATAGATATATAAATGCGATGTGATTTATGATTCTGCCATTAATTGAAAAAAAAATCTACGTGATGGACACATTACAACATTTTTCATGGTTAAAAATTAGAATTGCGGTGTAATAACAAACAAAAAATACACAAATAAATCTCTAGAGTACCTATACAGACAGACTAAGTAATGAAAACTATAACGTGAATATAATGAAAACTATAACAGATTTTTTTTTTCGTTTTTTGTCTGTGACTCTCAAGCCTTATGACGTTCTATTTTTAAAAATTTAACAGTTTGTTATTTGATTATATTTGTTAATATTTGAATACGAATACAATAAAATAGTTTGTAATTGTATAATAAAACAAAACCATATTTACGTTTTTCGTTATATATAAAAGTAATTCTTAGAAGTCAAGGGTCCAAAAGTGTGTAAAGTACTTAATACACTATTCATGAGTCGTTAGCATTGGGGTGAATGACCCCTAAGTTATGATTCTCTATGAAGTTTGGGTTAAGCTTATTACACACGACTTAAGAAAATAAAATGCATTGCAATGTACAATGTATGAGAAGCATTTACTTCAAAATATACTACTAACTTTTTATGTAAAACAAAATCTACTAATAAAAAAATCTTAATAAAGACATAATTCATGACAAAATAAAAACTATAATGTGTTTCAACGATACATAATTTTCAATAAAAAGTTTGTTTCGTTTTCCGAAAATAGTATAAACTATGAAGTGACCCTTAATTTCGCTGTTTACGACTACTGTATTAACAATTATTTTAATAGTAAGCAGAAATTAGAAAGCAGAAACATTCCTGATAATCAAATGACATATTTTTCAAAAACTGCTAAAAGAATACTGCAATTCCAATTTCAAAAAATCAGAAATAATGACGTCACCATCGTGTAATGCAGTGAGCACATAGCCTTAAAGTGATCACAGTGGATTATGATTCTTAAAACAAACACCATAAGGTATATTTGAGCGTGTAGGTTTCGCAGATAACATCTTAGTTAGCTACTGGCCGCGTCAATGTCAATGAGATAATCTGCTCTATGAAAAATTGAGATGAATCACTATAGTAGCTTTGCTCCCGTGACTTCGCACGCGTGGAGTTCAGAATATTTTGTAAATATCATTAATTGTTTAAGTTATCCTAGGTTTATTTAAGCCAACAAATATTAGAGGTTAACCGCAAGAGATTTATGTAAATAAAAACTCACAAAAATCCCTTTAGATGTTTAAATATAGACCTTTAGTACAACTATACTGTAACTGCACCGTGTAAAGTAACTGCTTTCGCATTACATTTTTACTATGGAAATTGTTATTCTTATAATTATATCTTATTT
This sequence comes from Zerene cesonia, assembly GCF_012273895.1. Lineage (NCBI taxonomy): Eukaryota > Metazoa > Arthropoda > Insecta > Lepidoptera > Pieridae > Zerene > Zerene cesonia. The sequence continues at coordinate 4,796,141 of NC_052128.1, read as the reverse complement.
CCTTTGTCTTTTTTTTAAATAAACACAAGTTGTTCGTAGTAAACTCAATTATTTAGTTTCAATTATTTTATCCCTTATAAAAGGATCAACATTCTAGGATGACTGCTGATATATCAGACTTCAGTTTTAAAATACCCATATATCACACTAGCTGTTTGCCCCGGTTCCGCCCGGGTAGGCATTGTTTTTTTTCTTATACAAAAGGGCCTATGCTACCCGGGTCTATTGGTTAAACAATTATTCACATTTGTCCAATGGTTTCGGAGCGTATCAATGCTAACAAACAAACAATTTTTTTCCTATTTATGCCTTTTCTTACCCTTCTTTTTTGAAGTCAGTTAATAACAAGTTTAGATCTCCGTTCGGATAAAATCTGAGTAAAGGTCATCATACATAGCGTTAGCACATAGCCAGCACTAGAACGTAATAAAGATTAAAGCTGTATGTCACTTTTTTTTTAACTTAAACTTGAATATTGTTAAAGTTGACTTAGTTTTATACAGTGGCAAGAGATTTCACTTAGGTGACTATATAACAAAAAGATTAACAACTCTCAGGATACGCAAAAAAACTTTTGAATTAATATATTTTCTTATAATCACACTAATATCATAAATGTGAAAGTTAATCGTTTGATCCATTTGTCCGTCAATGACGCTGAAACTACTGTACGGATTTTGATGAAGTTTGGTATACAGACATGGCTGACTTGGTTGTTAGGATACTTATATCCCGATAAATCCCTTGGAGCAAAACAGGAATCTTGATATCTGGGCGGAGATGGGACTAACGTCTAGTCTTGGATAATTCTAAAAACATATCATGACTTGTTAAAAACATTTTTATCATATGATAATATATAACATATGTTAATAACGTAATTCTAGAAGGCCATTTATTTGCATCCAAAATCCGTACAATTGTGTCAAGCCGTTTCGGAGGTTTCATTACAAACTTTTATATTACATACTGAAATACGTTTATTTAATCTTTACACTTAAGATATGTCCAATCGCGCAAATAATTGTGGTATGCTTGTAAATGCAAAATCTAGACTCTCTCCTGACCTAAACCTTTAGGGCACAAGATAACTGTACTATGTGAACAATTGAGAAATTGCACTAAGATAAGTATCGTTTCGATGAATTAACTATTGCATTCAGGTAATATTATCTGTTTCACAAATTGTATGAAATGTAAAACATGAATTAAATTATTAGTTGCTAGTTGCTACGGTTTGGCAAAAGGCGCGGGTTCGAATCCCGCCTCGAGATCGAATTTTTCTGTTCTTTCAAAATTTCTCGTTTATAACGCACTTCAATGCTGTAAAAAAAACTGAAAATTAAATTACCAAGAAGTTTGAATATACCTAACATCATTTATGAATAGTCTGGCATTTTAACTTTTAATATTATATATTGCAATCGGTTCAGTGGTTTTTACGTGAAAGAGTAACAAACATCCATATATACATACATTCGTGTTTATAATATTAGTAGGATGTCTCTGAGATCTTTAGGTATATATATGTATACCACAGCTATATATACACAGGTTTTTTCTTATTTTCTTCATAACATTATAGGCTGTTAATTATTGTATCTACACTAATGTTACAAACATTCATATTTTTGTATGTTTGTAACGTTTTCACGACAACCAATGAACACGACAAACCAATGGATCGATTTTAAAAATTCTTCACCATTAGAAAGCTGCGACTTCACTGTGTGACTTAGGCTATAAATGTACCACGGGCGAAGCCGGGACGAACAGCTAGTAGCATATATGTCACCTTAACATTATAAAACCCGTTAATTTACAGTTTAACGCGCGAAATTCTAAACTGTCGAAAAACTGCGCACCGTAAGATTTGATCGCAATGAAACGCATTGTTTTTTCGTAGAACTATAATAAGAATATATCGCAGTTATGTATATATAATTTCTTATAAACGTCCATCCGTTTGGTACAGGTTGCGAGTCGATAAAAAGTAAAGTCCCGTGTCCACTAGTGGATTATGGGGCAGATGATGTACATCTGTTTCACTGATTGATTTTTTTTACGGATAAGTAGGTGATCAGCCTTCTGTGTCCTGCTAGACTGATTTTTTTTTTGTGCGTCCCCACCGGGAATTGGAGCCAGGACCCCTCGGTTCTACGCTTAACCACAGTACCAAGGAGACGGTCAAAGTGCGAGTCGATGGTATTCCTTAAAGTTTTTAAATAAACTGAAACTAAGTAATGCTACGGCTAATGAATTAGCCATCATATCGAATTCCCATTTTACAATTCAACAGTTTTATCCATCGATTACAATCTACCGAAAACTCGTTATATTTTAAACAGTATGTTACGGTTCACAATTATTTTGATCTAACGGTTTTAACATTTTCGCGGTGACATAAATTTTATTATAACTAGCTGTTGCCTGCAGCTTCGCCCGCGTCTTTATAAATTATCATGGTACAAACTTTCATTCGTAATTCTGTCTTAATATTTATCCCCTTGGGGGTAGAATTTATCAAAATCCTTTCTTAGCAGATGACGTCATAACATCTATCTGCATGCCAAATTTCAGCCCGATCCGTCCAGTTGGGCTGTGCGTTGATACATCACTAAGTCACCTTTGAGTTATATATTTAAGATTCCATTATTTCAATTTAATTGCGATAAATTGTAGATACAAATAAGTACGATTACTTCAGCTATGGTATTCTACATTTGTTTTATTAATCTGTGCTAGCACCGTTGGTATATAAAACTTTTATTTGAAAATAAGTCCGTTAAATAAACTTTACACCTCACTTGTAATTTAAGCACGCGCCTTTTTAAATAAATATATTGAAGATAGGTGTTATTTGAACTATATTAAACAACAAAATAATACTAAAATTATTATATAAAGCTTACTTTAAAAAAAATATATATCATATTCTTTGTAACTTCTCATATCGATTTTATGTTAGTGGGACTAAGTCTTATCTGTACTTATAATATAAAGCAGAAGAGTTTTTTTGTATGAACGCACTAATTTCAGGAACTGCTGGACCAATTTCATAAATTCTTTCACCATTGGTTATGTACGTGATCCGGGAGTGCTATATACGTATATTTTTATATATTTGAGTCACAATGGCATATAACAACTTGCAATAATCAAAATTTAAGCATTAAAAAAGTGGATAAATAGCATAATGAATTATTGATATGAATATCTATTTAATTGTCGTTTGAGTTATTTATTTGACCAAAATCTAACTGGAATCTTTTTCAATTAATATAACACTAATGGATTTATTTATCCTTACTTCACGCGACATATTTTATTTCACAAGTATAAATAAATAACATTAACTTTGTTTCCTAATTACACTGTTGGTTTTTTTAATGTGTGATAGGTAGGTAGGTAGTTGAAGAGCGCTTCCCTAGAAGGTACCTGGTCACTCTTCCTTTGAAGACCCCTAGATCACCCGTCAGAGAACACAGAATCAGGAAGCATGTTACAATCCCTTGCGGTTCGAAGAAAGAATGTAAATATTTCATTAAAATCAAATTAATTCTTGTCCTTACAACGAACGGTCCTCCGATATTCAAACATAACGTAAAGCGAGTATTATACATTTAGAAATTATAAACTTTTTAACGGATTTTAAACGCGATTTATTCATTATATTACACAGTTCATTATATTTACAGTCTCCCCGTGACTACGCTCGCTGTAAAATGTGCGAAACGTCGGTTTAATAATATAATGAATAAATCGCGTTTAAAATCCGTTAAAAAGTTTTTAATTTCTAAATAAAGTAAAGCATTGGCAATTTTTTTATCTATTTAACAGTAAACGCTGTAAAGTAATTACTAATGTTAACTATTAGAGCGTGAACGATTTGTCGAGTTCACTTTTAACACTTAAGGTATAGCGGTATTTTTTGTTACCATGGTAACAGAAGGACAACTATCGAAGTTCAATGTGACCAATTTCATACAGGTATTCTTTTGACTCTTAAGTGTATTTAATTAGTTTTTACGTATGAAAGAACAAAATACATCACCATACGAGCACACACATATTTATTTATGCGCCCCGCGGTTTCACCCGCGTAAGTCCGTATCCCGTAGGAATATCGGGATAAAAAGTTGCCTATATGTTATTCCAGTTGTCCAGCTATCTACGTACCAAATTTAATTGCAATCGGTTCAGTAGTTTTTGCGTGAAAGAGCAACAAACACACACACATCCTTACAAACTTTCGCATTTATAATATTAGTAGGATTAGTAGGATTAGATTTCTACAAGCTCATTTTAAATCGTCATAACACAGTTTTTCTATTGTCTATTTACTGTATAAACACCCAGACGCTCGTTGGGTTTTGCCAGCGTTTTCTAGTGAGATAATTTACAAAATCGAAGCTGTACTTTTAGTTAGTTCCTCCTCGCTTTTTTTTCTATAAAATGCAAATGTGAAATAGGCTTACAAAATGTATGCTACAATAAAATATGGCAACTCCATCCATTTATTATTCACTACGACAAACAACCGCTTTCAAGTGACAAAAGCGTACCATGGAAACCGCAATTTGTAAATTGCAAATGGTGGGAAATTTTGTTAATGGCTTTCTTTGTGACGCTTGGTAAAACATACTATTCATTTGAAAAGGCGAAAATTAAAATTTTCCACAATTTAGGGTAAATTAAACTTGAATGTAAAATTTATTATATACTAAAATTAAACTTTAATAAAAGTTAATATACACTTAAACCCTGGTTCGTGTAGTTTTTAATCTTAATAAATAAGAGAATGAAATCCCTGGTCCCTTAGTAGGGTGTGGAACATCTGCCCCAACTGCTCAATTATATCTAGTATAATAAAAATTAAAAAAACGAAACCTGACTCAATTTATCAGAACTCAACTAAATTTAAACAGGACCGCATCGCACCAGCTTACATAAAAATAATCATAAAAATCGGTTCATCCAGCAAAAAGTTATGAGGTACACTACACATAGAGAAAAATATTATAATCGAATTGATAACCTAATTCTTTTTAAGAAGTCGGTTGAAAAAATATATTCGCTCGCGTGCTCTTGTTATATATGGCGACAGCACGAGTTAAATTTGCATTTTAATAAGAAATTGAGTCATAGATGGAAGATAATCATATAAAACGTAATAAAAAGAATTTATATGGCCAATCTGTTTGTTGACAGAGGCCTTATAGCACCTTATAAGCACGACACGGACTGTTTGAATGGAGACTGGCCATTAATAAAAAAAAAGAAGATATTAGAAAAAGAAATATAACTGTCATTTGATGCCGTAAAATAAAAAAAGAAACGTTTTTTGATACAGTTGGCAAAAGAGCTGGTGGGCTGGTGAGTAGGATATAGTAAGCGACCAACGTCCATGAATATTTGTAGAGGTCCTCTACCAATGTATTGCCAACTTAAAAAGTTATAAGGGATTGAGGGAAATAAAGGAATGAAATACTTTTTCTTTCTTTCTTCTTCTTTTAAAAGGTTAAATATGGATACAGGTCGCGTTGTGCCATTGTTGTATTAAAAATTTAAAGAGTAATGTACAACAATGATTTCAGTGTGTTATTGATTGAAATATAAACACACACACACGCGAATAATAGCATAGAATTATAACATAGCTCGGTTGTTCTAATAAACATGAAAGCTATTTATAAAACCTATACATTTTCATCGCTATCTATAAGAATCTATGTCTAATCTATCCACGATATGTATCTAAAATGCTACATTTGCAATTAACTCTAAGTACGACTACGTACTACTCAATGAAATAAACTTAATATGTACTTAAACTTTAACTTTTGTAATTCTGCTCAACATACGAAAAAATGCCAAGCCTTTGAAAGTAATTTTTCATATAAACACGAAAATTTTAATTATCGTGTTTTATTTGTATTATAGCAGTGTTGGTTCAGTGGTGAGGACCTCGGTCTTAAAATTTGATGAGTCAGGGTTCGAGACCAGGCGAGCGTGCAGGAAATAAATTGATTTTTCAATTAATCTGCGTATGTGGATAAATTCACCACTGTTCGAAACGGTGAAGGAAAACATCGTGAGGAAACCGGTATGTCTAAGAATCAAAAATTCGACGACGTCTGACATCTACCAACCCGCACTTGGCCAGCGTGGTGGATTATGGCCTAAACCCCCACATAGGAGGCCTGTGTCCCAGCAGTGGGAACATATATGGGCTGATGATGATGATGATTTGTATTATAAAATCTTAACAAATAAAAATAAACAATACAAGATTAATATTTATTGCGCATTCAATCCACTACACAAGATGTATGGTGAATGTCCGCAGGAAGCAGGCGGGAGCGGAAGTGACGTCACAGCGCGCGCGCCGGACCGTAAAGCCCTATACCTGTTTTAGTGTAGGAGCCAGCTAATATTTTAACACTTTTAATAATAAAGAATTAAAGGGGTTTAACATTTTTTAATAAAGTTAATAAAGAGCAGTTGTGACAAGAACTCAGCGAACATACAAAGTGTGTATAGTTTTACTATTCATAATAATTCATTTAATGATTCTGCTTTTGACAAATTTAATGGTCTAAATAAAAAATAGTAGTTTTATAAAAGCAAATTTGCCAATGAAGGTTACTTATAACGAAATAGAATCAGGTAACGTTAAAATAACCTAGATAACCTAAGATTAAGATCGATTCAATATAATTAAAAATGTTGCATTAAAATTACATACATGTATTATATGTAAAAATATATAAAATATTCGTAGTTTTATTTCAGTGAATATTAGTCACCAGCTCTTAAGCTACCACCTGTCTACTATATTTATATTTTTTCCCAGCATAACGGTTTTGAGGATAGATAGCAGCTGGTTAACCGAGTGTTAATTAAAGTGTAATGGTTTCCCACTTTGTGGATTAAATGTCGGTCAACTATATTATTATCGATTTTGTGATACTATAAAATGATAATGTCTTTAGTTATTTTATTTTAACATTTATTTGAGATCTGTACGTGTTATAATTTTTTTAATATATTGTTATAATTGTTTTATGTATATTTATTTTTCATCTAATTTAACTATTTTCTTTTGCAGTAGCTATTAATATATTTTATACGGAACCCTATGTGTCAAGAATCAGACTCGTACTTGTCCAATTTTTATCATATTGTAAAAGAAAAGATAAGAAACTTAAGCAGAAACGCCAAATATTCTACTAAAATATCAATACTACAACACTACACTTCGCCCTTATATTGCAAAGTAACGACCTCACCACAGCGCGGCGTCCAACCAAAAAAAAAAACATGCCGTTGGCAACAGAACGCAGGTCTCTTACAAATCGAAATCAATAGGTCACGCCGGCTGTAACAGCAAGCGTAATTGCTGATAACGTTTAAAGATTCGTCTCATATAACATCCTTAATTTTACAAGTGCCGCAGAACGTTCCGGCTCGATACAGAACTATAAATTATGATATCTGTTTGATTGGAACACGCATATGCGTGCCCATGCACGTTTGGTATCGTTAGTCAATGGTTACGAAATATGCTGATACGAAAAGATTCACGTAGAAGTCATCATCATCAGCCCATACATGTTCCCACTGCTGGGACACAGGCCTCCTGTGAGGGTTCGGACCACAATCCATCACGCTGGCCAAGTGCAGGTTGGCAGATGTCACATGTCGTCGAACTTTTGATTCTTGAACATGCCGGTTTCATCACGATGTTTTCCTTCACCGTTTTTAACGTAAGAGGACTACTGATAACATTTCGTACGACACTAAATTGATGGTGCTTCGACATCCATATTTAATATTGTATGTTTGATTGATCGCACTAATCTCTAATATGAAAAATTCGTTCAGTATTAGATAGCCCATTGAGGAAGGTTTTGGCTAAATAATATTAGGTACTACGTGGGTAAAACCGCAGGGCATAACTAGTCAATTATAAGAACGCATTTGCTACTTGAAGCGAATCTTTTATTAGAAGCACATAACTGCCATACAACCTTTAACCATACCTACCTATAATTCTATGATGAGACTTTATAGGAATTAAATATCCCGAAAGCAGAAAGGTTGCAACATCAATTTACCCCATTGCTTTACTCGTATAAAACAACGAATAAACTCATTGATATTCTCTAGAAGTCGAGCAATTCACTAAAGAACACTTTCATTTGAATTCAGTCCCTTATATCCAATAAACCAGTATTTTCCCATGCTACCTTGATTACCATAAGTCAACCCATTTCTACTAAATAACGGTAACTAATAAGTGTAATTGAACTTAATTTATTTCACGATAAAGCGCGTCAACTATTGCATCCGTTACATTATCGCAGTACTGTGCAATTATTTAAATTGAACACAGGATTTCCCTTTTAATACGATGGCACGGATTGGTTTAAGATTGATAAAGAGTATAACCCTTTATACTTTTTCTAACACAGGATAAAGGTTCTGCTTAAGAAGTGGTTGCATAATTTAAGCCATAGTAACCATTATGGAAATCGACTATTAGTACGCTTTAATTAAATAAGATTTATTATGTATTTATTAAATTTCTAAATTAAGAAATAAATATTAGTATATGGACTCGTAGAGAGTATTTTATTTTAAATAACTCAACTTAGCACGCGTTAAATATATAGAAGTTTAATATAATAATGTCATTGCATAAACTTTCCTTTTTATTCACTCTAATTTATAAAAAACATCAAAAACTGGGTAATTTTAGCGATCTAAGCAGACAGACACACAAAAAGACGGTGGAAAGCGGCTGTTTTATACTGTGTAGTGAAAATCCCAGCATAAAATCATTGAATGAGTGTTATATTAAAAACAAATTTAAAAATTTCAGACCAACCCGGGTGCAAATGCGTACAAAACCCATTAGCGATAGTTATAATACTAGCCGGTCGTTGAACTTTCATTCGACAGTTTTTTTTTCATACAACAAACAGTACTTTTGTTCATATTCACCTTTGTTTCCGTAACATTGACCTCTCGCATTCGCGCGCAAAATAATTTCATTATAAATTTCACACAAGCCCTCAGTGCGTTATCTGATGCAAATGAACGGAACATAATCTCTCTTCCGTTGCTTAAAAATTGGTACCTACAAAACCGTTAGCATATGCTATGCGAACCGTTTTTAACTGCCCCTTTTTGATGGTCAGGTGATGCAAGGGATCGTTGGTGTTTTTATAAACGCAGAAAAAACGTAATAAGCCAAGCATTAGAGGTGTTGTAAACAGGAATGAGACTTTGAGTAATTATATAAGAGTTTGGTTAAAGCTTTGTATCTCGTTATTTATAATATAGTAATTACGTGTTTATTTAATCTAATATTAATGTAATGTATATATTGTGTGTTGATTGTAAATAAAACTTGATTTATAATGCCATGAGAAAAAATGTTTGCGCCAAAGTTTTTTTTTTTATACGAAGTAAATCAGATTCAACTTATTACCTACTTTTGTAATGATTATTATTTTTTAAATTGACTTCAAAAAAAAGAGGAGTATTTTTTCATGCTTGTTACCTTAGAGCTATCGATTGAGTGAACCGCTTTTGATGAATCTTTTTTATTTGACGGCTGGTGGTTTCCGCGTGATCCCATTTAGATTTGACATATTGAAGGTAGTTTACTTTTCTGTGTAAAATAATAATTCTATTTACATGATGTGTTTATTTTCGACGCACTAAACATGTTTCTCCATTCTTTAATACATAAGTGTATACAAATCCTCCTACTTCCTTACTTAAATTTGATTTAAAATTGATTCCTGCGTGAAACAAATAGTATAAACATACTTACTAAAGCTTCAGTAAAATCGTTAACTAATATACCTTTAATCCTTACCACATTTATTCTAACTACATAGAATTTATTATCGTATAATTTTCGCAAAGCAAACAAGAATATTATAAATTTTCATTTTATCCTGGCAATATGTTGAGAACTAATCCAAAATTCATAAGATTATAAGCTGAGACCACACATACGCAATTTATTAAAGTATTTATTGCAATGGCTTTCTTGAATAAATTGAATAAAATTACATATCGTAACGTGTATGAATTATTTTCCGTGTACATTTACATTGAATAAATAATATTCTTACAAATTAAATGAGAATTATTTGATTGTTATAATTTTTTATTATCTAATTAAAAGATAAGATGGCAACACTTCAACAGGAATATATATCAATTATAACGCAATGATATTTAGACTAACTTATTATTGTTAATGAAATTTATTCACAAATTAAACAACCCTTTAATTAATTAATAAAACAGGTATATTTCTAATCTATCTTAGAAAATAATTAAGATACACTACAGCGGTATTTTATCATTCGGCATTTTTGATCTCAAGTCTAAGTAATATTAAAATAACCGCAAATACTGCATAATCAAGCTATGGCAACACAGTTGCCTACCGTTATATAGTTGAGAATATTATAAAGTATATAATAGATGAGCTATTTACGGAAATACATAACCAGCATATGGTAAAATAGAGAAATTTAACATCGCATTAGCCAACACAATATAAGTCGAATGGAAATACATTTTATAATCATTTATCCTCCTATTTATTAAATTACAATACGTAGGTATAGCTTATATAATACCTTTACCTGATTTCAAAATAACTGTTTTCTTAGGAATAGCAAATAGTACGTTGCTTCAAGTTCTATGCAAATTACAAAGCATTTTTCGATAATAATATTTACATGCAATAATTAATTAATTCCAATAGAAGGAATATATGAATTCTTTACACTTAATTTAAATGAAATTATACATTTTTTTTCTTTAATTATACTTAAAGATATTACGTTTTTCTGGAAGAAATAAAAATATAATAAAATGATTAAATTATAATACATGATTATTTTGACAATATTCAATTCAAGAAACTATATTTTAATAAAATTGTTTGCATATATACTCTTATTAAAACAAAAACAGAGTTACCGTCGTATATATTAATGGTAAATACCTATAATTTTTCTACCCATAACCTGTCCTTACAAGGTATGAATTAACCTCTAATGATTGATGTAAATGAGTATTCTTAGTACTAATCACAAAAGCAATCGGTCAGTATTGAATATTTTATTGAAACATTTGCCCTAAACATCAATCATGTATATCGGCATGCAGAGAAATATGAACAATCATATTTATTGGTTGTAATTCTAAACTATATGTAAATTTAGAATATGTACTCACTAATTTTTGAATTTATACCAATCAATTGTTTATGTAAGTGAAATTCATATAGAGCAGAAAAGATACCATTTACCACCAGATACCAAGATACCAGTTTACTCACAATTTGTTCTTTCACCGTTTTAAGCAGTGGTGATGTTACATATGCGCAGATAAATTGAAAAATCAATTTATTTCCTTCACTCTCGTCTGGTCACGAACCCCAACTTGTCGATATTAAGTCCGAGATTCTCACCTCTGAGCCACCACAGCCACATAAAAGAATAAGGACTTATCAAAATTATTATTTTAATTAGTTTAAACATTATTTAACATGTTAATGTTACCCATTTGATACAGTAAAAAATGCCTCCATTCGCTCCCTTTATTTGTTATAACAAAAAGGTTAAAAATTTCTAAAAAACCTCATGTTAAACAAACATTTCCCGCCAAAACAGCCACAGAGAGTAGAGAGCATGTGACATTATTTTGACAGTTATGTTTTCTCGCGACGGTGTTAAACATTTAGCGCCCTTAATTATCACATTTCATTCCTTTTGAGGTGAATTCCTGGAGCTGGAGACAACCTATACGCAATTTGAATATTTCTACTATTTACACAATTCATTAATTATTATTATTTCCTTGCCCTTTCCTATGACTGAGAATAGACTAAATGGTGAAGTCTTGGAGCGCTTTTCTAATTTCGCTGCTTTTATTAACAAAAAACCAACGGAAAATAATAATTATAGTATTTTATTCGTTTTTCTATTTATTACCACACGTTTTAATTTGATATTCATATAATCATAACTCCCTATAAACTACTAGCTTATGCTCAAATCTTGTATTGTTCATACCATCTAGGTATCAAGTTTTTATTTCTGATTAAGTCAGAAAATCAAACTTAGAAATATTCTTTCAAAATTTCTCATTTATAAAGCATTTCAATGCTATAAAACTAAAAATTAAAAAATCAAACTTAATTTAAACTCAGTCATCAGTTCCAATACGCCAGTACAAATAAAAGTAAACGTAAAATTAAATAGTAAAACTCTCATTAAAACTAGTTTATTATAACCAGTGTTTTGTAACGGCAAGCGCACGCAGTTAAGTGTGCCATATGCGATTATATTACCTTGAATATCTTGAAGTAACAAAAACTTGTATCTTTGACATATACATAAATATATTTATAACATAATGCATTTACTTGTATGACGAGGTCTTTATAGCAATTCATTCAGTTAAATTTACCTAGTTTATTATTGAATCCGAATCGGATTTTTCAGTTACTATAGAAAGTATGAGAGAATGTAAAGTTTAATTAATTTTCATAAAAACTTAAGATACGTACATCTTATGATACTGATAATATATGTACCGTGGAAGCTGGCATATACTTTAGTTAAAACACAACAAAACGTACTCTTTTTCACTCTCATAAATTTTAAGGAGATACTCTATAGTCTCTTATAATTATATAATTAATAATTATAGCAGACAATAGACTTCTTGACAGAGTCTTTCGAATGCAATCATTTTATACTTAATGTTTTAATCATTCGAGCCAGTATTGGTAATTTCAGAAGCATATAATCTTCAAAATCACTATATAGTATAAAGAGTCGCTTAAGTCTGTCCCTGTGCCCCTATATTTGCTTCAATCTTTGAACTACACAACGGATTTTGATAGAATTTTATTAATAGATAGAGTAATTTAAAAGTAAGGTTTATATGTATAATAACATGTATTGAACTACTTCGAATTTGACGCGTGAAAAGCCGCGACCAATAGCTAGTTATTATACATAATTGTTTATAACTTATACCAGGATTATATATAAACTAAATTTAAATAGAAACACACGGGAGGCACTCGCTTTCATACAAAAACAGAATTTAAATTCACTCAGTCGAAAGTTCTGAGGTAACAATGCGAAAAACAATACAGTCGAATCTAGAACCTCCTTTTATTGGAGTCGGTTGGACATAAAAGCAAAGATGATTGATCAGACACTTCAGAACAATATCGCATAAAATAAATTGATTGTGTATTAACAAAATTAAGTTGTATTACGATTTATGTGTCTCCATTCATATAAATTACGAGTTTATAACGCAGAAATAAAATATCGAGTTATAATGGCTTGCAGTAAATTGCTGAATTATGCAGTTCTCACTTCATAAAGTTATGACAATCTCCGTTTACAGAGAGATAAGTTTATGAATGTACAGTAGTTATGTTATTACTGTAGATTTATAGTTATACTAGCTGTGCCCCGCGGTTTCACCCGCGCAAATCCGTATCCCGTAGGAATATAGGGATAAAAAACCTATATGTTATACCAGTTGACCAACTGTCTACGTACCAAATTTCATTGCAATCGGTTCAGTAGTTTTTGCATGAAAGAGTAACAAACACAGACACATCCTTACAAACTTTCGTATTTATAATATTAGCAGGATTTAAGTCATATTTATTAATACGTAACTGCGTAAGTAAGATGATAGTTACGCAAGGACCATAGTACTACTCTTAAGAGATTTTTTTTTAATCTTAATGAATTTACATATAGATATATGTGGAAATTACGTAAATATTTCGCCCCAAAAACCAGAATTACATACATTATTACGAATGGAGTGAAAACACGGTTAAACAAACACGTCACGACTATCGTACGACATTAACACCGACGATAAATGTTAAAAAACCAACTGGGTAACTGCTAAGACGTAAATATATAAAAAATGCCTTCCACCATTACGTAGCTGTTTCCATTAGTTATGGTGTATAAATCTCAAATAACTACTTGAGTACTTTTAAAAGCATCGCGTGTAATATGATGTCGTCAGTTTTAAGCTGTTGACAAGTGGTGACCACGCTTTTCGGATTATTGAGGACACGTCCCAAATCATTAATAGTGTATATAACGATACCCACTAAGAATGTAGGGTAAAAATCATGTAATTGGTGTAAATAGATCAAGGCTCATATCGATAATGAAAAGCATCAACATCTTTGCATAATACAATTAAAAAAATACGGAAAAGAATTTATACAATACTTACCACTATGCTATGGAGTTTTACATACAACATAAGAATAGTACCAACTACAAATTCCAACTACATAATAGAGCTATAATTAATATACTTGCGATATGCCAGTAAAATTTAAAATGTAATAGAAGTAAGGAAGGTAAAGAATAAAGAAACGATTGCCGACTGGAAAGATAGAATGGACTGGGAAGGGTGTAGAAAAGGAAACGAGCCTCCAACTTCTCCTCTCACCGAACAAAACACAAGCTACTTCACATGTCTTATGCAGGGGTGTGCTACTTCCCCAGTGCGAACTGGCCCAATTCGTGCTGACGCGTGCTCGACTCCCCTATATAAAAAATCCGAAATTGTGGTCACTCCAAAAGCAACATTGTCTTAAGATGGGTATTTTATGTACATGACGCTGTATTTTTAGTGACACTTTATTCTTAAATATTTCACAGCAAGTCATGTTGCGATAAACACAGTTAGGTACATAAACAACAACTCACGCTTCTGATATATGAAAATAATAGATATAGTTATGGATACAGATTTCACTAAACACAACTACGCTACGTGAGGATATGAGTTATTTATTAGCTGCGCCCCACGGTTTCACCCGCGTAAGTCCGTATCCCGTAGGAATATCGGGATAAAAAGTTGCCTATATGTTATTTCAGTTGTCCAGCTGTCTACGTACCAAATTTCTTTGCAACCGGTTCAGTAGTTTTTGCGTGAAAGACTAACAAACACACACACATCTTTACAAACTTTCGCATTTATGATATTAGTAGGGGTAGGATAGGATAGGAAAAGTAGGATGAAATTAGACGCTCGTCCCGGTTCAGCCCGGATATCAAGATTCCTGTTTTATCCCAAAGGCATTTAATCGGGATAAAAAATATCCTATCATCGAAGTCAACTCATACCCTGTCTGTATACCAAATTTCATCATAATCCGCCCAGTAGTTTCAGCGTGATTGACAGGCAAACATCCAAACAAACTTTCACATTTATAATATAAATGTAATAGTGTGATAACGGAAGCAAAATATATTTATATGAGACAGCTTGTATATTGTAAACTTAATGTTAAAAGGGTAACTACAGAGTTTTTTGCTCTTTGTAGAAACTGCTTTCCGGTGGCAAATTTTAAATTGTGTATTTTGACGAATCAATAGACAGCGCTTCTGGAGGAATTCTAATTAAACTAATAAATGCTTTGTGTTTGTATTTTGTTTGTACAGTGTGTATCGTAAGTTTTGTATTATTTGAGAATGAATATTTAGTAACAAAAAATGTTAAAATGGAGATGAATTTATACCAAGTTTTTTTATTACGTTATGGCACGCAAGAGGTTTTTATTAATTTAATATTCACATAAAGTAAAATACTTCCTTATCCACCCCATATACCCAACAACAACAATGTAAACAACCATAATCAATCATAGAATTTTATCAAAAAATACGAAACTTGCGTTGCACACTGTACAAACAACGCCGTGACCGAGACAGTTTATTACTCACTCCTTACATTCAATGTTCAGTTTCACAATATCAATAAAACGAGATCCATAAAGCGCAGCTTATATTAATTTTATATCCACGTTTGACATTAATAGTGTCGCATTTAATTATCGCAATCTTTCATTTGTCCTTTTATTTGATATGGAAATGTCGTAATAAAAACTATATAATCTGTGGTTGGTCATTCAATCATTCGTTCTCTAAATTTGACGTAAGCGAGTGATTTCGTAGTTTTATCGCCGTATTGTGAATAATATCGTAAATTCTGTTTTCTCGCATAAAAAATATGTTAATATTTAGAACTATGTGGGGATATGAATTGTATTGTGTTTTTATTACCCATTAAGCAAATATTTGAATTAAAACAATGACCTTATTGGTCTTAACCATCTTAATAAAAGAGTGTTATAGATCAGTAAACACTGAGTCACTTGTTCCTATGCTGATATATGCTGCAAGCTGCCTGCCCCGGCTCCGCCCGGGAAGTCATTTATCGTAATTGAAATACTATAAACTATCCTGTCTTTTATGTTGGACCAAACTGCACATGGTGAGAAAATTTTATTAAATCGGTCTAGCAGGTTAGGAGTCTATCGCGGACAACCAACATGACATGCTATTTATATATATTAAGAAGATTTCTACTAAAACAACCTTTCACGTTTGCATAATTTACTCCTAAAATAACTTCGCAAGCGCCATATTGTTTCTGGCTAAATAGATTACACGAAACAAGGTAATAAACCTAATTATTACAGGTAACAAAATGGTATTGTAACAGAACAATATATAACAATCACGTTTGTTTGTTTATGTAAATATGAATCGTGACTGGCAATGATCAACTAACAGGCTCGACCTCGCGAGTCGATATTATAATCGATTTCTGCAAATGATGTGTAATGGAGACTTTAGTGGGGATTTTGAGATGTTAATGTCAACAGTTTAATAGATTTTTGTTTCGTGTACACAGTTCAGACCTAAAGTCGATTGCCGCTATAACGCTGACATATTGAGTTGGTATATGTCATATGACGTCGATATTTTTAGTTTTTGAATAGATTCTATCACGATAAAATGAAAACTTTGAATCAAATTTTTCAACCTTGTTAATTTTATAATAATTGAAAAGTGCTTATAGATATAATTAAATATATCACAAAGTCATAATCCAGATAAAAAAGAATTCAACGCGCATGTGCTCTTTATTGTTATCTGGTACAAAACTTTACAGATTCACTCTACAACGGCTTAAAATAACCCATCCCTACACTTATATTACCCTATATTATGTACGTGAAAGTAACTCTATCCTTCTGTCTCTTCTCCACGCCTTATATAGTCGATAAATTTTGATGAAAAAATTAAATTTGCTATGGAAATTGAGTGAGACCCGAGAAAGGATATAGCAGATTTTATCCCGAAAATCCAAGGACATCGGGAATGTCCAGTAAAGGCTAAAGTATATCCTTTGACTACGCAGGCAAAACCAGGGGTGTAAAACTAGTATGATATATTCAAAAAGCATATCAACTGGCAATACTGAATTTTAGTATTATATTCAGAAAGTGCTAAATAATTGGCCAAGTATCCATCGGTGAATATTTTCACACGCGTTTCGTACATAACAATGAGGTATGCGCTTGCGCATTGAAGGTTAAGACCAAGAGATGGTGGAGAAATTTACGTTGTAGAAGATTCCTATAGAATTAAGATTAAACTTCATCTTACTGAAATAAATTAGGGCTTTTTGTGTAAGTAAACTATATTTTAAATCTTAATATATATAAATTACGTGTCACGTTGTTTGTCCGCGATGGACTCCTAAAATACTCAACCAATATTAATCAAATTTGAACACCATATGCAGTTCGATTCAACTTAAAAGATAGGATAGTTTATATTATTTGACTACCAGGGCGGAGACTGGTCTTGCAGCTAGTAGTATATATAGTATAATAATTGGAATCCTAAAACAATTTAAGGAGAGTTAAGAATAACACCTCGAAATGTAATATACCACGTTTTTTCATAGCAATAAATGTCAATATCGACCAGTACTTAGCCAGTGTGTATGTCGGTAGCTTATTTGTGTCTGGCCTGTGATTAAAACTATAAGAAACGTAAATAAATACTAAATATATTATTTTACCATCATCTTAGAAATACTTATAGAGAATTAAAAGTGAGACTTAGTTCTATAAAATAAAACACATTTAGTTTCTAAACGCAGCCTTTCATGAACCTGGTCAAATTACGCACTTATTTGATTACGTCAACTAAAATAACCTTTGATCTTTAGTTTCCTCAAATATTTTTTTATCCTATTCATTTACTTAAGTAATTCAATGTTTCAATGTTTAAATGTTTCGTCATTTATCTAAATTCTAATTATTTCATTAATTTTTAATATCAAATATCAATTGAGTAAATGCTAAATTATAGATTTTCTAAAATCGAAAAGTTAGTCATGTCGAAGTAGTTCTCAATTTTAATATCTAGTATATATTTTCCAATTTACATCTTTAATGTTTAAATTATAAAATATAATGTCTACATTTATAGAGACATTATCATACGAGTGTTATCTGAGCCACAAACTCAATTTAAATACATACAAACAAACAAACAAACAAAAACACTTTATTGTGCACCAATGATAACATAAAGTAACAAAGAATATATATATACAC
>NC_052128.1:4741041-4776618 GCF_012273895.1 Zerene cesonia | reverse complement strand
TTTAAATAAAATAAATATTTTTAAAAAACAGCTGTTACAAACACGTATTTTTATTTCGACACCTACCCTCGAAAAAAAGCAGTACATATGCTGCAGGAGCACACGTGTTTCAATTTTTATTTATAAAATATAAAGCAAATATTGTTCGCCATCTCACAAACTAACATTACACAATATCAGTAGCTCTGAGTCACAGGTCAATGAATGACCCACGCATTACTTAATTCGAATAAGCTGATAAAAGTTCTACAAAGCTTTGAATACCAAACGCTGTATGATCGTGACTTAAATACTAGAACGAAATTAAAGCATCGGCCATTATTTTTACTTTTTACGATATGGGGTCAAAGAATTTAAAAGGAAGTTGATAAAACGCCACACCTATTTAGATTAGCTGTTATAAAATATATGAATATTAAATTAATATAAACTAGGTGACTGGAATAAATTTGAGCAATTTTTATTTGACTTTTTTTAGTCAAATTTAAACATAAGTCTGTGTTTGTTGCTTTAAAAAAATCTCGAACGATGATAGGAAGATGTTATGAAAAATATTGAAAGAAAATATGTTTATTTACCTTAGCCCACAAGGTCTCTTATTAAAAGGTAGAGGCGTTTCACACATAATCATATATGATTTGTATCAACACACATGGTTATCCATTAACCCTCCACCGACAAATTTTCTACCGAGCAATTAATTAAAACACAAACAAATCTCCCCGTGATCATAATCAAATCAAATCAAATTTTCCACGACAAAAGCCGTTTTTGAGGTCTATAATTAAAACCTTAAAAAAGCACGAAATATTATATATTCTACTAATATTATAAACGCGAAACGTTTGTAAGTATGGATGGATGCATGTATCCATGATATTTGTTACTCTTTTACGCAATAACTGCTTAACCGATTGCAATGAAATTTGGTACGTAGATAGCTGAACAACTGGAACAACACACAGGCAACCCCGATATACCTACGGGATAAAGACTTACGCAGGGCGCAACTAGTTATAGGCAAATTTAGAATGATTCTTTCTGGCAACGATTTAAAATCAAACGCTTCAGATTCAGAGCAACGTTTTCGCTAAAACATCGTGGCTTATGCCATCATTACTCAACTAATTACACGCTCGGCCCACATACATCAGCCCTAATTACTTGCATTTCCTTGGAAAATGCTGCGAAATATCAACTGACAAGTGCGTAAATCATAACCTCATATTTCTGCCAATCCTACCAAATATGTTTAGATAATTGTTGAACTGGTTAAAAGTAGATAAATCATAGCTTTTCTTAGTAATTATAAGTTTTGATCAATGTTTTGTTGGACAGAGCTACGTCAACTTTAAGGTACATAAATATAAAATTAAAACAATATAGGCTACTAGCAGTTCGCCCCGGCTTCGCCCGTGGTACATATATAGCCTATTTCACTCAGCGAAGTTGGAGCTTTCTAATGGTAAAAGAATTTTTAAATTCGGTCCAGTAGTTTTTGAGTTTATCCATTACAAAAAACAAACAAGCAAACAAATTCTTCCTCTTTATAATAATAGTGTAGATTGAAGAAGTTTCATTATTTACATTTGTCTTAATTCACTTAAATTGTCTTATGTCCGACTGTTCCGTATTTTTTGGTTATAGCGTATCGTCAATTATCCAATAAACTATTACACAATAAAATTAAAATGACACCACTTAAACGACAAAACTCGATCAATTAGAACACATTCTTGAAATGGCCGTTTAATACTATATTCGATGAAACAATTGAATGCAGGATTTAAAAATAATCCGCTAAAATAGTATCGGATTCAACCGTATTGGTGTCAGCCATAACAAATGCTTCACATAAATTCAAATGTAATTTGAATATCAGTTAACTACTTTTATAACTATCAGCCCATCATCAGCCCATATATCTTCCCAGTGCTGGGACGCAGACCTCCTATGAGGGTTCAGGCCATAATCCACCACGCTGGCCAAGTGCGGGTTGGCAGATGTCATATGTCATCGAACTTTTGATTCTTGGACATGCCGGTTTCCTCACGATGTTATTCAATTAACATTTTTGTAAAGGCACACGGAAGGTTGTTATAGAGAAAAAAAGTACCACGGATGAAGCCAGGGCGGACCACTAGCATAAAATAAATACAAACTCAACTCATAATTTTCAAGACCAATTCCAGTTAATATTCACCCGTCAATAAAGTTTTTATGGTCGAAATATAAAACAAAATACAGCCCCACATAGCGTGGCAGCGTTAAATTATCCACCCCAAGTAAGATTTGAAGGAAGCGATAAATGATAAGAAATTGCCTTTGGCCGACCCACTGACCTCTTGCCAAGGAATAACCTCTTTATATTGTGGAAAATACTTTCTGCCTACACTGTAGAGCCTCACGGAGGTTCGACAGATTCTTGACAAACTAAAATTATATTTTATTTATTTATTTAAACACTTTATTGTGCTGCGAACAAAAAACAATAATAAATTTATACTTTAAACAGAAGATATAGTAGAGAAGAGCGATTTCTACCAGGCAACCAACTGAAAGAGTGTTGAAACGATTAACTAAAGTTAAGGACAAGAAGGTGATTTAAAAAGTCACAAAATAAAAGCCTCTGATTATATTATTCCGATATTTTAAACAATAATGAGGACGTCTAAATATTTTTAGAAAAAAAAGGCAATTTTGCGTATGTATTTCTTAAATTATATATTACGTAAGAATACTATTAAAGTGCCCCCTCAACATAATAATTGGGTATATAATATTAAAATCAAATCAGAACAAGAAAATTTAAACTTCATTATATCGATCGATTAATTATACATTTCACACCTACGAGGTATGCAGATTAGATAATGGATATGAGAAATCAAATTTATTGCAATTTAATGAATCGATTTCGCAAGCGCAAAAATACTATAAATATATACTTATGAAATGTGCATTCAACCAATAAATATTAAATACCTTTTATATAATTTCATCTTTCCTGATTTCGATATCCTCCTGTACTTAATTAAATTTTATTCCACATTTTTTGAAAAGAAATAATAACTTTTCAATAAATGTAACAAACTATATATTGCAAGAGTAACAATACAAACCTTACGAGTTACTTTGTTTAAACGCGCTAATCTCAAGAAATAATGGGCCGATTACGTAAATTCCTTCAATCTTGTATATGTGCATGATTTCGGAGTGCTGTAAGCTATATATACCACAGGCAAAGTCATTGCGGACGCTAGTCTAATATGTTTAATGAATTATAAATTTTAATGACCTGACGAAAAGCCAAAAAATATAAAAAAGGACAATAACTGGCGGGAGGCCCCCTAATAATTAATCTGAGTATTAACGAAGATTCATTAACAAGTCACGTCTTACACAGACTTGCCTGTATTTAGTATTTTTATCGGTTCCATGATTGATGTATTTATGTTAATACAGCGGTACTGTTGCATTTCATTAGCAGTGTTATTTCATGTATTGACAAGATTTCGTTTTAAAACTCTATTAAAGTATAAAAAGAAACTTTGTATAAAATAATGGTTTTTCGCCGGTTGCCTGTGCGATTCATTATATATACATCACTTACTAGTCTTACGGAACGTGCTATCTCTAAATTGTTGGTACATCTGTATATATTACTTCTGTTTGTACGACTGTCACTCAATTTCTTCTGATTATAAAGTGATTTTTACGAAACATTTTGTGTGTCTTCAGACGACTATGAGAATGGTTTGGAAACAATTTGAGCGCAAGGGAAGCCGCAGGCAAATGCTAGTATTTAATATTCAATATAGGATATCTATCTATCTAGCAATAGCAATTTGAGGTGCCCGATCAAATAATTTAGAATCTTCCTCAATGAGCGAATCTAGCTCATAAATGTATCAAATATCAATGGCTTCCAAAAAACGAAAACAATACCACAGATTAAATGAAAAAAAACTGAAATCCACCCGAATTCCAAATCTATTTAAAATTCAAACCCATTCTATATTCGTTCTTTATTCTTCATGTTTAAATTAATGCGCCATAAACGCCGCGATGGCTCGGAGCTAATTCTCAGATTTTTAAACGAATTTATTGTTGACAGACAGACTTTCTCGATCACGCCCCAAGCAAAGAGAGTGTGCTTTAAATCTCTTTCTCTTATTAAATCGATGATCGTGAACGCGGGGCATATTTTATGATGATTTTAAGGTGTAATCAACAATGGAGAGATCAAAGATCAACGCTCGTTTTATTTTAGTAATACTTACTGATAATTTCATGTAACTTTAAAATACTGATAAAGGTATGTCTAAAATATTCTGTTTATTGGGAGAGGAGCCATTGAAAGATAAGCCATATTTTTTCCAGCATATTAAAACTTCTAAACCCATCTTAATTAAACAATATACGCCGTTTAATCTAAATCTTCGCAAAATATACATATAGCTAATACCCAAACGATATATAAAAAACCTACAAAATTGTATGTTATATTCCAACATTATTTAGGTAAAGGTTAAAACTATGCTATGACGGTTAAAAAGTGCTTCTATAAGAAGTCTAATTGATTATATAAATGTTTGAGTTTGAATAAAATAAATAATTTCTTGACACGGGATCGAATCCGGCCTAGTGATCGAGTTATTCTTTAAAAATATCTCAAATTGTTTAGTGTTAAATTCTGAAAAACTCCACTTAACGGCGGGATAATACTTACGATCTTTCAAAATCGGATTAAGAATTCTCACATCGGTTTTATTTGAGGTATATATCTCCCATTAGCAAAGATTATAGAGTATCCTTAAGACGAAGAAAATCTTTTCCACATCAGTGACCCCAATTCACACAAAATTCCTTACACATTCTAGTTGAATGGATATAAAACTTGGTAATGGAACTTTCACCTTCAAAACAAAGCGCTATACATAAGCCGCGGTGACTCACTACGCCCACTCATTTAACTATTAGGTGCGTTATGTTAAAACTGATTTACATCTATTACCAGATAACAGCCAATTACATTTACTCGTGGTGGGTGCAATATACGTGTAAGTACACAAAAATAAACTCACACAAACATAATAACCAAATATATCTATTTCTATATACATAATTCAATAAAACTGAAATCTACGACATAATAGATCGAATGCTAAACACAATTGCTTATTTATGGAATAATTGAATTGAATGGAAGATATACCAACCTCTTGCCTCCTCACGAATATAGATGGTAGGCCATTTCTTTCATTTAGCTTGGTTACGGTGTAATACAAATTGATTGTGTCGTTGTTTAGTTCCATTTAGAAACGAACTTAAGAAAAACTAAATTTCGCTTTTTATAATAAAACCAATATTGTAAAGTTAGATTTTAAAAGAAATTAAAAAGCGTTCAGATTAAATAACTTTTTTTAGGTACCATAAAATAAAAAAAGTATAAATCCACGTCTGTGCTTTGAAATCCCATCTTAAAATCTTTAACTTATCGACAATAAATTAAATATTTAAATATATTACCGATTATGACTTTACTTCTGTCCCTGTATCAAAGTTAAAAAATTTTCAATAAACATAAAATTCAGAGAGTGTGAAAAAACAGACGTTTATTATAAATTTATTTAGCATTTTATTGAAAATACATTTTTCACAATAAATAATGTCATTACTGGGTACAACCGTTCAGTTTTTATAGTAATGCTATATTTGGATCTTTATTTTGCCCTTTTTGCGCAACTCAATTTGTATATTTTATTGCAATGCTCACAAAATTTCGAAAAGTTTTCGTAAAGCCAAAGAACACTAGAATATAAAATTAAAATAAATAAATAATGATGTTTTGCGCTTAAATATTGATTATGTTTATCATTTAGAGATTATGTTTCTTTATGTTTGCTCTAGTGATAGTGAACAGAAGTTGAATCCTCTTTTATTTTATTAATAAACTTTCAACAGTTATTTTAGGTGTGTAATCTGTTAATTTAATATAAAAACATACATCCCGATAGCAGTTATGAGGTTAAAATTAAACAAAGAGACAGATTGGCCGAAATATTATTAATATTTTTAGAATTAACAAAATTTCAAATATTTCTAGAATATAAAAAAAAGTTGACAAAGAATCCTGTTTCTCTTTTTACTCGTTTCTATTTTAAATTTCCAAGATTATTTCATTAAAATTAGCCCTCGTATATAATATAGACCCGTTTGTTTGTGAATAAAAACTGTAACACCTGTTTTAAACTGGAATAAGTTGACGTCGAACGAAACAATTATTCTTAGGACATTTATAAATATTTACATGTATCTTTCGCCCGCGGATTCACTCGTGTAGTATGTTTTTTATATCATAGTTAGCAAAGGAGCTGGTGGGTCGCCTGATGATAAGCGCTACAACCGCCCATAAACGTTTAGAGAGGATGGACTTTACGTCCATCAAAAGGATTGCTGAGGGGTCTAAGAGAAAGGACTGAAAAGTAGAGAAAAGAAAGGAGAGGAAAGAAGAATTCTCATTCTACAATTTCATGCCAATCTTCTGAGAGGTGGAATGTGGTGTGTGACGGTGTGTGTGTCACGCGTCCATGCTGTAATAGTCCTTCTGGCTAACATCGAAAATCCACACAAAAAAAGGTGTGTGTGTGTAATAATTTATGGAAGAAATTGTAAAAGAGAACCTAACAATTAATAGAATCAGCAGAAAAAACACAGCTTATATATTTTGACATTTAATCCAGATAATAAAACATGGTCTACAACCATATCGCGCAGTAAAGTCTCGACGAGTTTTTAAAAGCATGAATGGCGCCATATGACCAACGCGTGAATTATCATAATTATAGAAATCCAAATTTAGCGCACTTTATGCTATCAATGAATATGTATGACGGTTTTTTGGGACAAACAGACAAGTCATACGTTCCATTAATATTAAACTATGTAAGACTTAAAAATTGAGTTACCAGACTCAAAGAATAAAGATGTTGCGTTTGATGTTGGCTTAATAAATAATGAAATATTCTAGCTGTTTTTTTATCTGTGGCAGATGGTGTAATTGTGATAGGTACGTTGTATGGAAGATATAAATAGAAAAGAATTTTAATCTGTGTATCCCAGGGAGAATCTAAATTAAATTTGTAGTCTGTGACCCTTCCTGACATAAAGAATAAACCACATCATATTTGTCAAAATATTTGGTTGTCATTACCAAATAAAAATTTTAACCCTCTTTAAAAATAGAGCATTAAATATTTATTTAAATTTAACATTATTTTTAAAAAGACATTAAAAATGTTTGTAAGGTTTAAATTTATATTTTACTAGCTGCGCCCCGCGGTTTCAGCCGCGTAAGTCCGTATATCGTAGGAATATCGGGATAAAAAGTTCCCCATATGTTATTCCAGTTGTCCAGCTGTCTACGTACCAAATTTCATTGCAATCGGTTGAGTAGTTTTTGTGTGAGAGAGCAACAAACACACACACACATCCTTACAAACTTTCGCATTTATAATATTAGTAGAAATTAGGATTATTAGTGGGAAGTAGGATAGAATGTATATGTTTAATAGTTATATAAGAATATGGCGTTAATTTATACCATGAAGTATCAACAATTTGGCGAAACATTTTATTTACTTGTGCAATTAGTAAACATAATTTTGTTCAAAAATTTACCTTTTAACCAACGTTCCAAACGAATAAGGTTCACAAATCAACTGCTGAATATTATTTGCTGCACAATAACTCCACAAAAGCAGTGGTGGCTCAGTGGTGAGAACCTCGGACTTCAAAATCGATAAGTCGGAGTTCGAGGCCGGGCGAGCGCGCAGGAAATAAATTGATTTTTCAATTTATCTGCGCATATGGATAACATCACCACTGCTTAAACGGTGAAGGAAAACATCGTGAGGAAACCGGCATGTCCAAGAATTAAAAAGTTCGACGACATGTGACATCTGCCAACCCGCACTTGGCCAGCGTGGTGGATTATGGCCTGAACCCTCATAGGAGGCCTGTGTCTCAGCAGTGGGAACATATATGGGCTGATGATGATGATGATGATGAATAACTCCGTGGGTTTTCAACCGCAATGATTTTTGTGTTCAATGTGGAACTGATGTCCGTGCCTGTGGAGCCCCAGGGACGTCGGTGATTGTATTTGTATAACATTATATTAGCCCCAAATTGCAACTTTTACGGAATAAATATACAAGTGTTTAAGTATAATTAACGTATGTATATATAAACAATATAAGCTTATAATACTCGTATTAACAGCATGTGTTTACATAATGTTTTGTCACGAAATATGAATATTCATGGCAGTTAGACTACAACTTTATTAATTTAGATCGTATTTTATTGGTTTTTTTTTATATCTTTTCTAATATCAGTTTTTAAGCATTTAATATTTAAATAGTTATAACATAGTTCTACCATTTACCACCGGTTCCCATACTTTAACCACATTTACCGTAATTTAACCAATCGAAAACAGTTGCTTCCCATTTCGTATACTTGAATACAACGCGATTAAGCCTAAGCCTACGCTGTCATATTAAATCAGCGTGAGTCACGAACGATCGCATTATACCCACAACCACGTGACGTCACACTTGTCATGCATTACCGATTACAATGCTGCGCACGCGCATCGCCGAATGCCTTGCCCAGACGTGACCGTGTCGCTCCATTCGGGGTAATACATTGATCGTTATGTACATAGAATTAAGGTCGGATAACATATTTCTTCGAATGTAACTCGCGATGGATGGCGCACAAAAAATTACTCCGTAAATTGTTTGAGGTTTTGTTCACTTCAAGAGCGTTATATTCGAGAAATGTTTTATTGAATTTCGTTTGGAATTAGCCCGAAAATAAGTACCTGTGTGTGATGTGATTGTTAAGTATTCAGACATTTTTAAACCTAAGTTTATGTGAGCATTTGAAAACACATGCTGCGATGTTAACTGATATTTTATATAAAAGAAGAAATAACATTCAGATAACCAAATCAGAAGGTTTGAGAGAAAAGTAAAGTTTTATATTATAGACTAGCTTTTCTTCCCCGCTACGCCCATGTCAATTAGTGAAGCTTTCTAATCGTGAAAACATTTTTGAAATCGGTCCAGTACTTTTTGTGTGAAAAATATTACAAACATGGTAATATGACACAAAAAGACAGATATATTCTATCTACAGTATTAGTTTAGATGCACATTTTCATATAAGTCTGTGGCAGTAAAGTCCCGTGTCCCTAGTGGGGTATGGGGCGGATGATATACATCAGTTTCACTGATCGAGTTTCTTTATGGATAAGTAGGTGATCAGCTTTCTGTGTCCTGCCAAATCGAAACTTATTTTTTTCTTGCGAGTCCCTACTGGGAATCGAACCCAGGACTCCTCGGATCTACACTCACACGTTAATCACTGCACCAAGGAGGCGGTCGATACAAATATTTTACATTACATCAATGTAAATATGTATAACTATAGTATATACGATTATTTCATTAAGTTTTTTACTTTTCACATATCAACATTAATATTGCGAAGGTTGGGCAAGTAGGTATATCATATTTTATAATTATTCATTTAATTCATGTAAAACGCTGTGTCGAAACCGTTTTAATATAAAACAATAGGATATTTACAGTTTATAGATCACAGATTAAAAACAGTTGCAATTAAAAAAATAAAGTTCGCGCGTGGGATGTATGTTATTATAACATTGAATTTAATTTAAAACGATATATCTGTGAAGACTCTATTATATTAATGTCAAAGTCAAAGAAAACCCACAGGAATGAAATGTTTTCTCAGTAATCTATATCTATTTCACTTTATAGTCTCCGAATATTTACCAGGAAATTATATCATAAAACCACTCCGATGAGACAAGAAAGAGGGACAAATAATAAGACAAACACACATATGTAATAATATTAGTAGGATTTGGTACTATATTGCTTCATATAATACAAGTTCTGTGTTTTATATACAATATAATCCCAATGTAAAACTATTGTTACAAAACTTATGTGTTGCAAAATTGAAATATATTGTAAGTTCATCTATTTAAGACAAGACGCTCGTCCCGGCTCTGCCCGGATATCAAGATGCCTGTTTCTGTCAGCTCATACCCTGTCTGTATACCAAGTTTCATCAAAATTTACGATTTACGGACAAATATCCAAACAAACTTTCACATTTATAATATTAGTGTGATATTGTGATTAGCTGAAATATTTCAGTTCTGAATTTATTCAGGTCATAGGAGTCATAAATAATTTTAAAGGACAATTAAAAAATTTCAAATTTCATACTTCATATAGGCTCTGAATATAGATGCATTCGAAAAAATTGTTGAATTAACATCACGTTTTTTTGAAGTCACTTGAAAAATGTTACTTTAAGAGGACAAAATAATTCAATTTTTAAATAACTTTCAATTATATTGAATGAACATATCTTTGTACACTTACGGCTAATGCAATCGATGTCAGCTGCACCCACTAGTATAAGAAATCCTTGATTGAACTGTCACTATAAATTATCGCCTTTGTAGAAATTGATTTCGCGACAGAATATCAACAAAATCAATTACGTAAAATTTATGTTACTCGTCTTATTGCGTGATCATCTGAGTGGAAATCAATTCTTTTGTGTTTCTAATGTTACGTCATGTGTCTAGCTATAAGTTTTATGTATCATATGTTAAAAGGTAGATAGATAGACAGGTATACAGATGGATAGATAATTATAAAGATTATTTAGTTATACTAGCTGCAACCGACAAACGCTGTTCTGCTTTACTCTGATCATTTAGGGGGATGAAAAATAGATGTTGGCCGATTCTCATAGATACCGGATAAGCACAAAAAATTTCATCAAAATCGGTCAAGCCGTTTCGGAGGAGTATGGAAACTAAAACTGTGACACGAGAATTTTATATATTAAGAAGAAGATAGATTTATAAAAAGATCGATAGTTGTATTGATGCATAGATATATAGATCGATAGATAGATGGAATAAAGAAGAATATTTTTTTGTATATAATCACGGTTACAATGTAAGCATCGTTAAATTATAATGAATGCCGGGAGACGATAATCTGTCGAAAAATTTTATAACGTAATACGCTGCTTACAATTTAACGCATTATATTTCGATAGATGTGAAGTCTATCTATCGAAGTGACACCGTTAAATTGTGAAGTTGGCATATAGTGGGGATATAGACGCAGTGCTCGCTCTGATTGGTTGAACGAATATAATGTGTTAGGTTAGGTTTGGTTATTTTAAAAAACTATACAAACGATGCCTCGCAACCTACGCTACAATTGTATTATATTTGTTAATATTTGAGGATTCATACTAACATTGAAAATATGAAAATTTAAAAGTTTGTTTACCTGAAAAACCGATTTCAAAAATTACTTCAATGTTGGATACGTACGTGATCCCAGATATGTATCACGGGCGAAATCGGGTCGGACAGCTAGTGTTTTATAAAGCTATTGAACCAATCTTATTAACCGGTACTTCGACTTCGTAAATCGTAGTGAAATAACTTGTTTGTTTGCGCAGACAAACTCATAGGCAAATATTATATTTACACATCATTAATGCCTTGTTTAATCAGCTTCCCATACAAAGATGTGTGTTTAATATTTTGAGTTCAGCTTAATTAGATGTTTACATTCGCGTGAAATATGAGTGTGGTGTAAGTTTTAAATTAATCATATTATATTATAAATCAAACAAACGTCTTGCTTTCACACGATCGATATCTAAATATGGTTGAAAGTAAATATGTAATCAATTTTAAAACACTATGGTTTAACGCGGCATACACCACGTAACGTAACGTTACGTAACGGTAATGGTTAAAAGTTAAACACACGTTAAACTTTCGCGAAGGACCCTTTAGCGATAGCCATAGCAATCAATAGCAATTACGATCCATCTTAAACATCCAGTGGACTTACAGTTAAAACCACACTCAAATAGAGTGACATCTGTTAAGGATATATTTCTTTTTTATTTCTCTATAACAGAACTAGAATGAAAGTTAATATAATTACTAAGTAAACAATTAGCGCTCCTATCGCTATATAGCGATTTCTTCCAGACAATCAGACGTACGGAGATAAATTAGATAGAGAAGAGGAGTAGGGAACGGAAACCACCGTGAGTCTGACTTGCAGCGGAACTAGTTTTTTATTATTGGTCTAATATAATTTCTATATATTATATAAATATTATATATATATATTTCTCTATATAATTTCTATATATACATTTATAAAGTAGTTTTTAAATAAAAATCAAATATGTGTATAGGTTACCTATACCTATACCTACACGAAACGTTTCCAAAAAAGATAGCTCAGAACTTTTTGCTCATACAATAATTATCTTTCCTTTAATATTATAAGAAGTGTCATTGGCACTATACCCCCCAAGCTCCAGCAACTCTCCAATCAATCATCACCTAGGTCCTAGGTCACAAAAACAGCTAATAAAAGGTTACATGATAATATCTCTCGGCGACTTCCCACAGAACATAAATCAAATTAAGTCTGTTAGACCGTCGGTAACAGGTATTGATAGAGCTCATTTACGTCTATCTAGAATCTAGATTTTACCTATCTGTTGTGGAATTGTGAAGACAGGTGTTGAAATTATTACGTAGCTTCTACTGTGCTTTTACTTGTGACCTTTAAGTTGGCTTACACGGGTGGTTTTTTACGTAAATAGTTATTACTAGTGTGAAATAGTGTTGGAACTATATTGATTTATTTTGGGTGAAAATGATCTAGGTCTATAAAATACTAATGACTTATTATTAATTCGCAACTAGACATTGTTTACTGAAATTTACCTCTCTGCGCTATACATATTTGCCTTATTTTATTAGGGTTGGCAAATGTCACATGTATCCGAATGTTTCTTCGACATTTCGGGTTCCTCACGATATTTTCTTTAAATTCTTCGTGCTTCTGCGCGCTCCAACCCTCGACTTTTTAAGTCCGAGTTTATAACCACTAAGTCACCACTGCCGTCTCAATACCTTTATATTATAATTCTCATGATTTGCATATATAGTCCATTCCCTATCAATGAATATTTCAAAAATATATAATTCCTTTTACTAAATTGCTTGATGATACCAGTAACCCACTGGACTATCGCGGTAAAATCAAAAGCTAAGATTTATACCACCCGATCAAGCTATATGTCCTCAATCCCGCAATCTTATGCATTTATTCTCTGCCATGTGCAGTTGAGTAATGACTGAAGATATCAATAAACATCGCCTCCAAAGGCCCATGTTATTGAAATTATTTGTCATCAATGTGATATAGTAAATGTTCATTTTATTAGCTAATCGATTAACATACTGATTCCGTTGATATTTAAACGACTCTGTTAAAATTATAGATGCAGCGTCCTGGGCCGCGCGTTTGTAAATTCTTAGTGTTCCCCACACAAAGGTTAAAAATCCTTAAACTAGGACTTCGATGTCTGGCTGTCAGCCTGTCCGTTGTTAGACAGTTATATAGTATAGTATTTCTGATGCCGCTATAACAACAACGATTTAGTTATTTTGATGTGATTAAGCGTCAAGGAAAAAATAATTATTAAGTTTATTATGTTAAAAATGTGAAGTTCAGATAACTAACATGCATCCGTAGCAAATTTGTTTACCTATCTAAATGTAATATGTAATTCATCATCATCATCATCATCTCATATATATTCCCTCTGCAGGGAAACAGCCCGCGCATGAGGGTTCAGGCCCTAATCCACAAAGCTGGCCAATTGCGGGTTGGAAGGTATCACATGTCGGCAAACTTATACTTTGATATTTTCACACGATGTCTTCCTTCATCGAATTGAAGAATTTCAATTATATACTTTCAAGATATGAATATTAAGTGGCTATTTAAATAATCACAATAATGTTATCTTCTATTTCATTTGTTTTGAAATACGTCAATCAGAAAATATGATATCTATATATATTGCAAATCTCATTGCATAAACTCCCTCGACGGTTTAAATGAATATTTATCATAAGATTTAAATTGTAAATATAAATTTCACTATCTTGGTCTCTAGTATTTGCTTGTAGTTTCACTAATATAAATACACTTTCCTTACGTTTCTTCTTCAAACATTTTCCCTTTTTTCAGGATGCAATATATATACAGCTTTAGCGCTTCTCAGTCCGCCTATTTGTACCACATTTTTTTGTGTATTTATGTTTTATTGTTATTAATCACACATATTTTTGAGGAAAATTGAAACCTTATGTTCAAAATATATATTACTTGCATTAGTTTATGCGTTCTAGAATGCACCCAACATAACCAATAAGACATAAATATCGAATATCAATATTTGTAAGCCGCCATGTTGTTTTGTCATATAAATAAATTTAATTTAATATGTTTTCCTGATAGGAGGCCTGTGTCCCAGCAGTGGGAACATATATGGGCTGATGATGATGATGAAGATGAATATGTTATTGGGCAATTGATGGAATAACAGATAAAAACATTAATTAAATCTCTTTTTGACTTTTTTGTTGCGAATTTATATAATTTCAATGCACTGGCCCTGTTTCTTTTCCTATTTTAAACTACTCTATACAATATTTTGTCAAAAGCATATTTCTTATATATAAAAATCAATTGCTGTTCATTAGTCTCGCTAAAACTCGAGATTGGCTGGTCTGATTTTTATAATAATTTTAGTGCATACTAAATAGTCCAGGGAAGGTTCAAAAGATAAGAACGATACGGAGGCGGGCGAAGCCGAGGGCGGGAAGCTAGTTTCATATAAATATTACCAATAAGTATACCTAATTTCCTAATTTAACATATTCGTCCTAACAATAATATACGTGTTATTTATCTTAAATGTAATTTAACGTTAGCTGTGACCCAAATCATCCCAAAGCATAAGCTGGCACACATGACCAGATAAAAAAAATGTACAGGACACTAACCTTTTATTCAAGTGTTAAAACACCTCAAGATAATCTATTGCAATTAATATAACATACCGCTAAACTTAGCAATCATACATACATTTTCAGTAGCAATAAAACCTCCTTTGTAATTCCTAACAGTACTTCCCGGATGATATATTATTGACTTCAGTTTTATGGTCAGAGCCAAATGGGATGCTTTCAGCTTCACAGTTGGCTAGTTCCTTTGACATATAATGTTATACAAGCTTGCTAGTTTATGCACGATAATTTTGTTTATTACACATAAGAAATATCGCATTTATTAAACGTTTGTCTTATAATAATTAATACCCTGGCTCCATTCGTGAGGAGCGCAGGACGGTACTCATGCTTTATATATATTACTAGCTGCGCCCCGCGGTTTTACCCGCGTAAGTCCGTATGCCGTAAGAAAATTGGGATAAAAAGTTGCCCATATGTTATTTCAATTGTCCAGCTATCTACATACCAAATTTCATTGCAATCAGTTGAGTGGTTTTTGCGTGAAAGAGCAACAAACACACACACATCCGTACAAACTTTCGCATTTATAATATTAGTAGGATTAGTAGGATGTGCTTAATTGACATGCTCCAATTCGTTCAGCCATTCTATCATAATTGAGCGTTTATACAGTTTTCGTACATATAACCGATTTTAAAAGGAGGTAGTTTCAATAAGACGGTATTTTTGTTTTATTAGTTATCCCAGAACTTTCAACTGAAACGATAATATCTCTATTTTTTAACTCAGTGTTTGTAATCAAAGTTGGATTTCCTAGAATAAATTCTTATTTCACTAGGTCCTAACTAACTAACACACCACGCATTTACGGCTGGTCGAATTTCCCTTTTTTAAATTTGATTTTTTGGGAGAAAAAAATAAAGATATATGAGGAGAAAACTTGATTAAAAAAAATTATTTTACCTATATTATTATTTATATTCTATATTATTATATTATCATATTCTCTGTTTGTGCTTCATACGTTTGACATTTCATGTAAAGAGAAGAACACATGTGTTGGCCAAGGAGTGACTTACATGATATTTATTTTAACCTTATCGTAAATTTAATATAGACAGGTTATTATTTGTCATCGCAAGTCAACCAAATGCGCAAAAAACCAAAGGACACTGTGTCATTGCGGTGGTGTTGAAAACAAGAAAATAAAAATAAAACTCACGTCACGACATTATGGGACAGTTATTGCTCTACAAATACTACTAATATTATAAATGCGAAAGTTTGTAAAGATGTGTATGTGTTTGTTGCTCTTTCACGCAAAAACTACTCAACCGATTGCAATGAAATTTGGTAGGTAGATAGCTGGACAACTAGAATAACATATGGGCAACTTTTTATCCCGATATTCCTACGGGATACGGACTTACGCGGGTGAAACCGCGGGGCGCAGCTAGTTATAGTATGTTAATAGAAAAGCGATAGCACATTTATGGTTATGCTGTAATTTTAATAATGGCTATTGTAATGAAGTTATGTAAAAACAGATTAGCTAAGACCTAACCAAGATGTTAATATGTTCGTTATTAAAATATTTATACTCGACATTTAATTGCAGAAACTTATGAAGTCATACATACACGTCAATTTAAAATATGGACATACGAACAAAATTTTCAATGTAAAGTAGACAACAACATGGTACTTGTTCAAAGTGTATTATATCTTTACCCTTGCTTCATTATAATAATATATAGATATAATAATTGAATAAAATTTTATTGGGAACAAAATTCCATTAGAATCTATATTATAACTAGCTGCATGCCCCGGCTCCGCCTGGGTTGTCATTTATCGTAATTAAAATTATTTAAACTATCCTATCTCTCAAGTTTGATAGAACTGCACATGGTGTACGAATTTTATTATAATCGGTTAAGTGGTTTAGGAGTCCATTGAGGACAAACATTGTGACACGAGATTTATATATATTAAGATTAATAATTTTCTTGTAGAGACAATGCTATTGAAACTTAATATAATGTTGTTCCGCTCTATTTAATTTGACGTGTATACTGTATATAATTCACTGGTATGATAACTTGATCTATGAAATTTTTGTTTAAAATATATCTAATTTAATAATTTTCTTGGTATACCATAGAATACACTCTACTAAAGTTTCAAGTTTATATAGAGCGTTCTATGAATCATCATCATCATCATCATCAGCCCATATATGTTCCCACTGCTGGGACTCAGGCCTCCTATGAGGGATGAATGATGGTAGAAAATAAAAATAAACAATAAATATTATCAACATAATAACTTATAGATAGCGGAGGATCCCGCATCGGTCGACCTTCAGCGACCTTATTTTAGCATCCTTTTTATATATATTAAGAGTCAGGTTTTATTGATGAAATATAATTTTCACCCAGTAAACATGTGGGCGAAGGTCAACGGCGTCTATGCGGGACCTTAGATAATTGTAAAAATCGAAATAAATAAATGACTGATTAGTATCTTATTGACATACGCGTCTACGCTATTTTAACTATGCAATCAGAAAAACACACATGAAAAATGAATTAAGATAACAAACTATGATTTATTTTTTATAAAATTAGTATGAAATATATTTTTAACAATTTAAAGAACTGCAAGTATTAGCAAAAGATCAATACGTTTTACGCAGACCCCGTATATTATGTAACTAGCTGCGCCCAACGGTTTGACCCGCGTAAGTCTGTATCCCGTAGTTGTCCAGCTATCTACGTACCAAATTTAAGTACGTAAGTTTTTGCGTGAAAGAGTAACAAAAATGCATACACACATCCATCCTCACAAACTTTCGCATTTATAATATAAGCAGAATAAGATAAGATAGTATTTTGGGGTATTTATTAAATAATTCCCTCTAGGCATCTACCAACATAGTAGCGACTTTTATACCCATTTTAACTGTTACAGATATTATCATAAGCTCTGAAAGGAAACTTTTATGTGTATCATAAACTTGATAAGCTTGATGGTTGGAACACAATTTTAATGTTAGAAGTTGTAGGTTCGATACAAAAAAACTCCGGAAATTTTCTTGGACTTTGATCGGCATAAAATATAGATTTTTATGCTTTATAAATACAGTTAACTAATTATCAATTGTATATCATTTAAAATTACTATTATATACTGCAAATAATTTTCTTACATGTAATTAAAATTCTGCGACATCGTAAACGCTTCAATGGATTGAAAATATTTGGTTTAAACCATAAAACTCAGCCGCATATCGCGTAACTCTGACGTAAATCAGCCACAGATTATAAATATTTTTATAGACAGCTCTAACATTGATCAAGTCTTACTATAATGGAAGTAATTATTGTTATTCATTTTTATCTTTATACAAAAAATGTTCCGAAAGGTAAATATATTAGCATATATGTAGGGCAGCTTAAATTGTGTGAACATTTATCAGAATCAATGCTTTTTATTGTGCATATTAATTATAAAATTTACAACACACGTATTAAAAAAAAACACATTTTAGTCGCAATAAATATTTCCTAACAAAACAACTTCAACACCATAAAGCATAATTAACACTCCGATTAATCACTAGGCATTTCGGATTTATAGAACAAAAACCGAAATGGTTAACAATAAAAAATCAAGCAAGGTCCATCGTGACTATAATGGCATAACAATAAACATTATACTACAAAATACCCAGAACTAACCGTTGTTCATCCGTATATCTGTTACTCTGTAACACACACACTGTTTAGTCGTATCACTGAACACAAAATTCACGGTGTCACACACTTCACGTAAGTAAAAAATTATTGGCACCCCGATACGTGCGCGCGCGCAACCGTCTCGTACGCAGGCCGGTCGGTGACTGGCGCGGCTCGCCACCTGTCATCCTGCCACTAATAAAAAACAATAGCAAACATTAAAATCCATAGTAGCTGTGTAATAGCTAAGTTAAATATGACGTTTGAACATTTGTGTCGCAATGTTTGTCTTTACCTTACAAGAGGCATCATTCACTTTGAAAATGTATATATATATATAGTTCGAAATGTACCTGTTCAAACCGCTTATGCTTTGAGAACAGCCTAAGCAATCTTCTTGTGTGTACAATCTTATAAATAAAGCCTTAATTACATATCAAACTCACGGAGTGTAACTAGCAACACATTTAATAGCTTAAATGTTAAAAATTACGTGGAAATTGATGAATTATAAAAAAAAACAGCATTTATATAAAGGCGCTATACACAAACAGGCATGCACACACGCACACGCGTGCGCGTACCTAAATCAAACGTTAATTTTATTAGAGCGAGATATTCTATCAGATGTGTATTTCTCAAGACTAAAGAAATTATAAGCCAATGGCGCTGAATAAACATTTTTGAATTTTGAATATAATAGCGTTGTTGTAAGCGTAGAGGATCGTTTATGGAGGGATAAAACTCTTTAGATATTAACGTAAAGCATATTATATAAGAAATAGGTCAAGTACGAATCTAACTCGGGACACAAAAGGTTCAAAGTTAACCTCGATCTTTTATTATTTGTTGTTACAGGGGTAACAGAAAGTCCAAAAATACCAACTGTCTAAGTACCGCGATTCATCAGATACAGCCTGGTTACAGACGGACGCATAAACAGACGGACAATTAGACAGATCAACGGAGAAGTTTTAGTAATGGAGTGTTGTTTACCTTTTGGGTACAGAACCCTAAAATGGCGCGAATTGAGATCTTTCCAACTTTGGTTATATACTAACACTCTAACATTATAAAAACAATGAATATACATGTATCAAATTATTGGATATGAAGCATTATTTTTATGAATATTAAAACCCGCGGGCTCACTAGTAAATGCTTATAAAAAAATAGATAAGATAATTTAATTAAAAGCGATGCCGTCAAGAGCTATCTCTAATTTTGGGAATATATTTAAATACATAAATATGTAATCAGTCTTTTATATTTTATTATTAGATATATTGACTTTAAATAGCTAATTATGATTAATATGCATCAGGAGCTTTAAAATAACTCATGACTAAAACCTGGCTTATAAAATAAATACAAATCTCATTGAAGAAATTGAATTGAATTACACATAATCGACGGAATTTAAATGAAAATGTTTTTAATTTATAACCATAAAACTTGCTATTTTCTTCAAAATTCTTAAAAGACTTATTAGGTATAGTCGTACTTTAGTGTCAAATGAGCGAATTAATTTCAAGAACAATAAACATACAGAGAAGCAACTGCAAAATAGAGTCCAAAAAATTGAATCGCCTCTGATTATGTAAGACTTATTTTATCTATTAATAATAATGAAAACATGAGTCCCAATAAATTATTATAAACTAGACCCTCGTCCCGGTTCCGACCGGGTATCAAGATTATTGATTTATCCCAAGGGAGCATTTAATCGGGCTAAAAAATATCCTATGATCGAAGTCAGCTCATACCCTGTCTGTATACCAAAATTTCGTCAAAATACGTTGAGTAGTTTCAGCGTGATTGACGGACAAATAACCAAACAAACAAACTTTCACATTTATAATATTAGTGTGATAGTGAGATGTGATTACATAAAGTAGGAATAGGTATATACCTATATGATATCATATACAGATAGTCCACGAACGAAGCGAAGCGAACGCAAATTACAGAACAAGACCCACTCACTATATCTCACATCACTAACTTATTGCAGATCCCTACAACAAAGTAAGTGAAAAACAGATTATCGTAAGGATAATGCCATGGATTATAACTGCACTTACATAACGCACTGCTTCAGACATATGAATCTAACTCACTTAAACTGATGCCCCGTACCGCTATCATTAGATGAGATAGTGGACTATTGTTGCATACGATTATATGAGTGTGTTTTATGATATGCAGTGCTTGTATTTATAACTCACGTGTCAATAGTTCAAAAAACTGTATTTTTATTTATATGCCATTTCACAATGTTGATAAAGATTTGATGTCTTGCATAGTGAAGCCTGTAACATAGTAAAATTAATTAGATTTCTGATTTAGTAAATTTGTTATCCAAGCCTTTTTGCTTTGCATATTTTAAATGTCAATGCAAAAAAGATTTTATTTATTTATTTATTCGTTATAGTGGGTACATATCATCGAAAAATAAATTGTCATTGAAAAAAGACCATGCCGCCACATATGCACTATAAGGCGGCCTTATTGCTCAATAGCAATCTTTTCCAGGCAACCTTTTTGTAAAGGGGTTGTAAAGGAGGACCTTTTGTAAAGATTAAGGGAATACAATATATAAAAGTTCAATCCATTATGAGTAGCCTCTTATATATAAAAGCAGTTGCGTATATAGCGAAATTAAATTATTTCATACTAATATTAGAAATACGGAATTATGACATCGAATAGAACACTATTTTTATATTTTCTTGTATATTTTTACGGTTTTAATGAACATTAGTTATATCCGGAGCTACTTGAAGGCTTAATTAAGGAATCGAAAGGTAAAGAGGTTATTTTATCATGGTATATTGCAAAAAAAAGCCTGGAAAAGCTCTAGTTTGTTTCCAATTTTTCAAACAAATTCTGTAATATAGTCTATGCAAAGAAAGTCACCATCCATTGTCGGATATAAATTGTGTTTTTAAAATTCTGTTAGATAAATAGTTGTTTTAATATACAGATGTCGCATCATAACTTATTCTACGCAGTGGATCCTTCTTTCTTATCTCACTACTAGCGGTCCGCCCCGGCTTCGCCCGGGGTACATATATAGCCTATAGCCTTCCTCAATAGATGGGATACCTAATACTGAAATAATTTTTCAAATCGGACCATTAGTTCCTGAGATTAACGCGTTCAAACAAACAAACTCTTCAACTTATAAGTAAAAATTTTGAATCCATCCACCAAGATCAATATATATAAATTACGCTTCATTCACCAAAAAATACATGCATTAAAAAACCTAATAAACTTAATATTTTTGCATTGAAAATGGTTATTTATTTTTCTTATAATTGAGACATGTGTTTTACAACAAGTCACAATATAGACAATTGAATAAAATAGTCATTCTAATGCAAATGATCTCATTTCCCCGTCCATTAAATACAAAGCACAGTCACGAGAATTCAACGCATAAATTGTAACATGATAATACATTTAATTTTTAGTTTTATAGCATTGAAATGCTTTATAAATGAGAAGTTTTGAAAGAATAGAAAAAAATTTGATCACGAGGCAGGATTCGAACCTGCGTTTCTTGCCTAACCGTAGCAATGCCACAGTAATCGAATTTCTTCTACTCTTTCGGTTTCATGTGCCTAATGCATGTGCCTGTGCCTTTTTTCTATTCTTTCAAAACTTCTCATGATAATATATTCCTAAATTAATACAATAATCTAAAGTTTTAGCTTAATTATCCATAGATAATACTGTCGTACAGACGGACAAATTGGCTCGAATGGATATTAAGTATAATGGCTTAGAACCGGATATATTGTATAAAAACTTAAAAGCGTCTTACAGCCGCTACTGGAATTTCCTCTTAATTTTGACAATGATTAAGGATTAGGGTTGTGTCTCACTGACTAAGCTAAGATGATGCCGCGCTAGTAAATTAGCAAACATTTTTTTTCTATTTATGTTCACTGTGAGACGTAGAGGCAACAATTATAATAAATTGTTTATGTGTTTATGTCCTAATCTTGAATGTACTGCTGTTATTGTTTCTTTAAGATTACCAATAAATAAATAAATTTGTACCTAAATCAAGTACCTACTTAATTTTGATTTTAATTCTTAAGATAAAAACTATTACTTTAATAGTTTTACATAATCAAACTCATACTTGATAGGGATTCTATGATGCAACTTGAAGCCTCCATCTTTGCCGCCTAGAAATTAATTTTTAAACATTTTGTGTCCTCTATTTTCCTCTTCTTAAAAGTACTGTATTTGTATTAAAAATCAATATTTGTAGAATATTTAATTTTTAGTTTTATAGCATTGAAATGTTTTATAAATGAGCTATTTTGAAAGAATAGAAAAAATTTGATCACGAGGTGGGATCGAATCCCGCGTTTTTTGCCAAACCGTAGCAACGCCTAGCCTCTCGACCACCCGTGATCCCGCCTCGTGATCAAACTTTTTCTATTCTTTCAAAATTGCTCACTTGTAGAATATGTTTTAACTGTACGTTTGTACCTGCATTTTACACAAAACTATTCGGCTGTTAGAAGTTTCGTCTGATTTCAATTTGGAAACATAGAATTTTAACTTCTTTTATAGTCTTTGACATGAATGACCTGTATACTGTATCACTAAGTATTTATTTCTTTATAACATAAACCCTATAAATATAAAAAATTTCACACAATAAAAATTGTTTTTGTCATAAAATTATAGCGTAGCATTCAGAAAGCACAAGCCTATTAATCAAACTAAAACTAAATTATTTAAAAAATAATTACCAAATAACTAACTACGGGCTATTTCGTTACTACAGTAATAAATTTTTAATAACATTTTTTCGCTTTATTAATTACTTCTCTATTAATTACATCTTTATTACAAAAGCTTCTTGAATTCAAACTGGTTTTTGTCTTTACATTATTATTATTTAGACTATCATCATCAGCCCATATATGTTCCCACTGCTGGGACACAGGCCTCCTATGAGGGTTCAGGCCATAATCCACCACGCTGGCCAAGTGCGGGTTGGCAGATGTCACATGTCGTCGAACTTTTGATTTTTGGACATGCCGGTTTCCTCACGATGTTTTCCTTCACCGTTTTAAGCAATGGTGATGTTATCCACATGTGCAAATAAATTGAAAAATCAATTTATTTCCTGCACGCTCGCCCGGTCTCGAACCCCGACTTATCGATTTTGAAGTCCGAGGTTCTCACCGCTGAGCCACCACTGCTGTTTTTTTATTTAGACTATAATACATGCAAATGAAAATAGTTTCTCTACAACGTTAATTGTAAAACATTGTTTATTAGTTCAAACACCGGCCTCTCCATTTGATACAAAAACAATACAGATATGTTTAATTTTTAGTTTTATAGCATTGAAATGCTTTATAAATGAGAAATTTTGAAAGAATAGAAAAAATTTGGCAGGATCCTGCCTCGTGATCAAATTTTTTCTATTCTTTCAAAATTTC
Organism: Zerene cesonia; assembly: GCF_012273895.1. Lineage (NCBI taxonomy): Eukaryota > Metazoa > Arthropoda > Insecta > Lepidoptera > Pieridae > Zerene > Zerene cesonia. Next base: position 4,752,406 of record NC_052128.1, on the reverse strand, counting down.
TCAATACAGATATGGTTTTTTGCTATGTACTTGTTAGGCACTAGCTATAACCCACGTCGCCACTCGCGTGGTACCCGGGTACAAAGTAGCATGTGCTAATTCAGACTATAATCTATGTCTGTACCGAATTTCATAATGAGATTAGCTGTTTTCAAGAGTAACAAACATCCAACCATCCATCCATACTTACAAACTTTCGCGTTTATAATCTTAGTAGGATTGGCTATGTAGCAGTTATAACAATGAATAGGTTGTTTTAAAATTGTCCAGTGTCTTAGCAAAATCCAAATATACATTAAAGCAATTAGGTACCCAAAATAATAATTTATATAAATATTACATTTTATTTATTATTCATTTATATGACATAACAAGGCTAAGTTCAAATTGATGCAATGCTAATTCTCCACGAGTTTTGGGGCCGTTGAAGAGAAGTTTAGTGGCAGCAATTTAAGACATTATATAGTTGTATGAGTATATATGTCCTTAATACATGCGTCACACACGAATGCTGATTGTATTGTAATTCTATTCTCCTTCCAAAATGAGCTTTTTTTTGCTGGCAAAGCTGGTAAATGTTTCTTTCGTCTTTTTTATTTTCTGTATATGTATATATGTTAAATAAATTATCAAATTTATATTGTATTTTAATTTTTGACTAGAGTAACGTTAATTAATAACGTTACCCTAGTCAAAATTTGATATGTTAGAATTTGGACATTATCAATAATAACGGATTTAACCAACCACATCAACATAAATGAAGTGATGAATTGTCGTATATTGTTTAAATGAGAGTTAATAAATTACGCCGACGTAATTTTGTGAATGTTGAAATAATATTAGGATGATAATTTATCAACGATTCGGTGTCACTTAGAATAAGTTACGTAACTTGTGTTGTGTTTACTTGAGATATACTTAAAACACGTAAAGCTTTTTAAGTCTGCCCTTGGCAAATTGGTTTGTGTGATTAATTATTTGTATGTGCTGATTAAATAGATTTTCAAAAGTCTTCGATAATGTTTTTTAAAAATCACTACATAGTATAAAACAAAGTCGCTCTCTTTGTCCCTATGTACATATGTATGTTGAAATATTTAAAACTACGCAACGGATTTTGATGGTTTTTCTTAATAGTAAGAGCTGTCTTAGAGGCAGGTTTATATGTATAATAACATCCTTTAAACTACTCCGAATTGAACGCGAAGCCGCAAGCAAAATCTAGTTTTAAATATCACAAAAACACAAATGTATCAGGTCATAAATGCTTATAAGCGATTTAATTTTTTCATGTTTTATTTATTATATTTTTATTCATAAGATGCGTACCCTAAAATGAAACTTCCTGTCGTTTGGTCAAGCAATAGAACTCGCGTGTTGTGACTTATAAAATAAATCTGATTAAGGTCTACTACACACGAAGATATTAAGCTCCATGAAATTAGCCCAATTCTAATAACTGTAGGGGTATAGCGTATATAGAGTATGGCTAGGGGTATAAGGCTCACACCTAGGGAGTTACGGGGGGGTGGGACGTATTAAGGAAGTACAAATTCCAGTGTGGGAAAGAGACAGAGCTATGTGGAGTGGTAGTGTCATCACTCTCTTAGCGTCATAACTTTTAACAAGTAAAAAACTTTAACATTATATTATTTTAAACATCAAGGGTAAAATGTAACGAAAGTACTTCTCATTGTAAGTACTCTTTTAGACAACTTACCGTGATTTCATCGCCACATCTCGCCGCATCTCGCCACATCTCGCCACATCTCGCCACATCTCGCCACATCACAACCGCCCTTATCTCGACCTAATAAAATCTGATATACATACACATTTGTTAACCCTCCCACTTTTTCGAAGGACCTGTACACACAATAAATCATTTTTGAGTGCTTTAGACGTGGACAATAATCACTGTTATTTAGAAACATTTCTTTGGACACGCGACTCGGCATATTTTTCAAGAAATTAATAGTCACGCAACGTGTGTCGAATTTTTGTGAATGAATGTTTTAACGTATATTGTGTTAACTGCGCTCGGTTTTGCATCGTATTTGACTTGTAACCACGCCATTTGTGTATACTACAGAAGCAATTAAAATGCTAGAAGCGAATTTTGTTTTAAGTCTGATACCATCATTATCTAGTTCGTAAGGAAATTAAGGATTATTTGGCATTAGATACGACCGAACATAAAAAACAGTATCACGGCATAGACAGTATCTCCAACTAGTGAGCTATTTAGACAACTAAATGACAATTTACATTGTTTATACTAGTTCTAACTGACAAATTGTATAGCAACTCTTTCAATTCCTTTGAAGATATTTTAATAATTTTTTGATATTTGCTGCCAAGTTATATTATTTTTTCAGGGGATTCAGGCCCACGCCGCCTCTAAGTCACATTTCTACATAAGAGGTATATTGTGCTAAATTTAATGAGTTAAATGTATGCAAAATATAACAAACCACAATATATTGTTCAATTGACTAAGCATAGGTAAGGTTGCTCTAAAATAAACACACAAACAGTTTTCACACTATAATAAGTATATAGGAACAATTTAAAGTAGGTTAATGTAACTTTAACAACCGTCCGTGTGTTTGAAAATTGATAATGGCGGAAAGTGTGTTGCGTGCGCTATAATTTTCCAATTTTCACTTAATGCACACTTCGTGTCATCCCAACACTTCGATACTTTGAAACGATATGGTTTATGGTTGACGCGTGATTTATTTTATACTAGCTCTGCGCTAGCTGCTTCTAATAGTTCAATTAACACTGGCATAGCTACCGTTCCCGTGAATTTACCAGTAGGAACCTATCGTATGTCCTTTTTCAGGTGTCATATCTTTATACCAAATTCCATCGAACTCGGTTCAATTGTATTGGCGAAAAGAAAAGACAAACAGGTAGACAAATACACCAATTGACAGGCAGATAGTTACTTTCGCATTTATGATATGCAGAGATTTGTAGATTTTTTATTGACAAGCAAGAACGAAATAAATGTACAATTTCGTATGTTTTATTATATGTGGTGATAACATGACACTAATGTATTTTACTAAATTCTCCAATTCCTTCAAAATCTTTAGGATGTGTTTCATGTTCGTCCGAGTTGTAGGTTCAATTTTGGTAGAATTACTTCGGAGTTCAAAGAATAATATGGCACTATAGGGCACTATAGGGTAGGGTAAGGTATTGCAATTAGAGTTATTGTAGTTTATTTTAAATATCGGTATTTAAAATTTTAGATTAGATTTTCGAAATGAAAGTATCGGGGCAAAGTTATCGTTTTATTCATTTTTTAATTGAAGCTTGCTTATTTATTATTACTCTGAAAAAATTATAAATTGAGACTTAACTGAGGAACTAGAACGAATGGCAGTCTTATAGCTAAACGGCGATTTCTTCCAAACAACTGGATTACATCCTGAAGAAAAATAAAAGCCTTATATTTCACATATACTAGCGTAAATAGTAAAACAATTCATTCGATAATCTTTAGTTATGTTACTAAAACCATAAAACGTCATGCACACTCAAAAACATACCTTACGACTATTTTTCATAAGGCCCAAATCAGTAAACACATGTTTCATCTAATGAGGTACCTCCATAGATAAATATCTTCTACCCATAGTTTCAACATCGGAACTTACCGCTTGGCTGGCTGAAATCGCCGTCGGAGCATATAATGACGGACTTATTTTGGGGTCTGGTGGGTATGGTACTGGGAAGTATTCAAGTACCATACATCACTAGATATTTCAGGTTAAAGCCCCTAAGGTTGAGCTCACACTTCATCAGAATCTGGTCGAATCTAGTGGCGTGCTTCACATGTACCTTAAAAATTACAGAATCAGGAGGTTAGCATGTCTTAAAGCAGTTCTTATAGCAGTGCGGAAAAATTACAGAGTTATATAGGTCGTCTAGAGCCATTAATTTTCCACACTGGAATTATTACCGTTTTAACACTTCAATATTACTTCCCAGACATTTTTCACGTGGCAGTCTAGCAGGCTTCGGCACGAATTACGTTATGAATTCAGAACACACGTCAGACACAGTTTGTCAGATCGCTCTGAAAAATAGGCTGATAAAGCGGAAGCAAGCAGCAAGCAAGAAGAAAGCACGTCAAGACAAATTGTATTATAAGGTAAGTTTATCTAAACGCAATTAAAGTAGCTGAAAGCTAAGTTAAATTATAAAATAGCTGACATAGAAAACTGAAACATTTGTTGCTCTTTCAAAACTACTGAACCGATTGCAATGAAATTTTTTACGTAGACGCAGCTAGTATTATAAATGCGAAAGTTTGTAAAAATGTGTGTGTGTGTTTGTTGCTCTTTCACGCATTTACTACAGAACCGATTCCAATGAAATTTGGTACGTAGACGGTTGGACAACTGGAATAACATATAGACAACTTTTTATTCCGATATTCTTACGAAATACATGACTAAATAGCATGACATAATTTACGATATGCTTGAAAGTTTACCTTTATTTTGTGTAATACAGAAATGGGTATGAGCTACGTTTGGTTAAAATAAAAGTTGCCAAAAACCTGGTTGTAAAGATCTAAACCAATATTGTAACAAAATGCACCATAATTTGATAACATACTTACATTCTTTAAATTATCTATTGTTACTTACACTCGTGCAAATTAAGTGCAATCGTCAAGTTATATAACTTGTTCATCTATCAGGTGACTTAACAAAAAGTCACTGAGTAGGAAGGTTCAAATGTATTCAACTATGACGGGACCTGCGTCAATAGTTTCACCTCGTTAGGTTAGACAGATGCGCGCGCGCACCTGTCACTGCGCGTGCTCTAGCGTAGATCCTTTCGGGGCAAGAGCTGGTGGTAGATTTATTTGCTGTTTGCAGATATTTGTTTTTAAAATTGTAGGTAAATTATTAAAATGATCATGTATGTAGAAAATATTCATTAATTTATTATGTATTGAGTTGATACATAAAGCACACTTCACGTTTAAGTGTTTCTATATTCTATATTCACTTATTGTTGTATTCATATTTAAGTAAAATCCTTCTTCAAATTATCATTTAAAAAGGTCCACATGGCAGGCTTTAAAGTGAAAAAAGTACCATAATTATCAGTTGAACCAGTAGAAAATTATGAGATAACAATCACAAAAAAGAGTCGACTCGATACCCTCCTTTTTTGAGATTCATTGATAAACGAAGGTAGCTCTTACGCTATATCATTCATTATGTGCAGTCAGTTAGCACATTTCTATTGCAAATACGTTAATAATAGTTTAAAATAAATACAAATGTGTTATAAAAATTGATTAGTAGTAAAATGGTCCAAACCAGGTAAACAACCGCAGATATAACTAATCTGCACTTCTCTATAAAACTACAAACATATAAAATTTTAGTTTCGTCACGAAACTAGTCTTTCTGTGCTATTTCCATATGTATTCCTATCTTCTTCGAAATATTTTGTCAAGAAAAAACAACATTTATTTAGTATTTACGAAAAATGTTCCAATAACATCCTACAATATCAGAATATTCTATAGATATAAAACGAAATCAAAAAGAAACAACCAAGGTTTCTCCACAAATGTACCGTAATACATTTAATAATCGTTCTGCAAATCATCATAGATTGCGGCTTCGAGCAATAAATAAATTGCTTTTCTTCACAATTGTACCAGTTTGTTCAAAGACACTCCATCATGGCTGTACAAATAAAGCTAAGAAATTAATTCTTCACGAATATATGATTAATGATTTTTAACGTTCCGAAAAGCCGGAGGTTTCACTTCTTATTCTATCTATAACTTATTTAGTTATTATATATACTATAAAGTATTGTCTAGCATTATTTAAATGAAATGTTCATGTCATGGTTTATTTTATAATCCCGCTTCTTATAGGTTTTAAGTATATGACAGAAGTATTTTCAAAATGTTTTATCGGAAGATTATAGAACAAATGATATATTTTATTGTATATGTAGTTGAACATTCTCATCATGAATCGTTTTGAAATGCTTCTGCGTAAGTAAACATTGGCATTACTATCAAACCATCAGTACACATTGCAAACTCATACTTTTAATCCAGCTTTCGAATAAAAAATGATCATTTAAATCGGTTCATCCAGTAAAAAGTCGTAAGGTAACAAACACGAAAAAATACCGTCGAATTGACAACGTCCACCTTTTTTGAAGTCGGTTCACAAAGTGTTGTTACGTCATTTAGATGGATAACTTTATACTGCTCCCGAACTGCAGTACGGATAATCGAAACAACAAAGGAAACAGTTCTCACATCTGACGATCGCATTAAATAAGCATACAATAGAAGAAATCGTCAATAAAACGCTACACGCTAACGCTTATTGTCTCGCATAAGAATTAGATTTATACTGATATTTCTTACGAAAATCCTCGCGGTGTGTGGCGGGAGTGCGAGCGATACGAAATTGTTTTCAAAACTCTCTTTATTTAGTTATTTTTGAATGACAATTGCACAAAATTAAGCATCTGTTAATGCTAAGTTAAAGTTAGAACCAAGTGTAATATTAATTACATTTATTACGTTATGGTATAGAAACGATCAAGAGTTTGTATACGCTTATGAAGGATATATAAATTTGCATTTTTATAAGCGTTACCATATTTGTATAACATAAGATAGATAGGGTTTGATTAAAGCTTTTAATAGTGTATTTATTGCTAGTTTTTTGCTCTGTATGTAATCTCGAACCACTCAATGTAGCATTATATTCTTAACATCGAATAGTGGTTATTATTTCTGGGAAACTTGTTTCAATTTCCTTTACAATTATTTATAGTGAATGAAGTCTCATCGCCAAATCTTAGGATAACAACCGTTTGTCACATACCGTTGTTGACTACCGCCATCATCAGCTAACCCTATTAAAACGTTACATTTTCTGATACTAGTTGTTTAGCAAGTTGACGTAGTGTTAACATACTGACTTACATACATAAAATATAGTATTTAATCGCTAGTTGTAGCACCAAATACACGTCGGCGTCGCCAGCACTCAGTATTCAAAGCACGGCCGTTACACGACTGAACTGACAGCTGCCTTTGTGGTGCTGGGCTATTGTTGTCGGGTGATGTTCATTACTTGTACTATTTCATTAATTTCACTTTCATTACTGTTATCAATTAAATATTATTATTATTAAATCCGATAAATCCTTTTTTATTTATTTCGACCTCTGTAAAACAACATATTTTAAGGACCAACCAATCTCACGGCGGGAATCTTACGAGCAATGTTGTTCTAGTTCTTCAGTCTCCCCGTGACCACGCTCGCTGTAAAGTGTTCGAAACGTCGGGTTAATAATATAATGAATAAATCGCGTTTAAAATCCGTTGAAAAGTTTTTAATTTCTAAATGATGAAATAATCTTGTTCTAGTCGAATTTGGTCAGTCAGAAGGTGTGTCACTTGGTAACACTAGGCTCCGGCCTCTTGGCTCTTAGACGGAGGTGGTCGTAAAGTATATCATATATAGGTCGTAAAGGTCGCTTAAATAAATAATGATTAGAATAATAAATGTCTTTATTCAATCATTTAAGACAGAATTCAGATTAAAGAAGATTTAAGATTAAAACTTACAAAGATGATGCTTATGTCGAAGATAAATCTGTCTGACCCTTGTACATACAATGTTAGTCTCATAAGATCTACTTGATTCGCCTTCCAACAGAGCGCGCACAGCAAGGTTAATGGAAACGAATAAAAATCGTAATTCACAGTATCGCAATAAACGTCTATAAAATAACACCATACACAAATCCAAAGCCATTCGCTAGCAACTTCCTCTTGTAGCGTGCTACCCACTGCGTGACCAGCGTCACGCGCGGCTTGCCCCGGAAGTGGGGGAGGGGGGTGTGTTATAAAAATGACCACTACAGTATACCGTATAACAAATTTAACTGGGTCATTTTTTGTTCCCCTGAAATTATTTAATGGTTTAACGTTTTATTTGCATGATTGTTAAAATAACGGATTTATGACTGTTCGCGGGCTTGGTTTTGTATCATTATTATTTATTATTCACCGGCTGTAGATTGAGTTCTACCTAATGGTCAGATTTCAACTCGATATAAGTTTTTCCATGCATTCCTAAAGAATACTTAGAAGTCATTTAATTCTATAATAAAAAAAGAAATAATAACAAAATGATTTTTCACTACTTTGTTATTTATCCGTCCAATAAAGTATTACACAATAAAAAAATCATTTCTTAAAATGCCAAAAGTCGAGGAATGAGAACATATTTACGATATCCGATGAAAAACTTTTAAGAATGGTTTGAAAAATTAACCCTAAATAAAACAATGTTATTTATGCGCAAAAATGTGACAACCGTGGATGTTATACTGCAATGCAGTTGCAGCGCTTTCTTTCAGTTGCATTTGTGGAAAGAGTGAATAAAAACTCCGTTTCCATAATGGCTTTTAGTAATTTTAGTCATTTAGTTACGAATATTCTTTAGGTTATACCTACTATACATAACAACTTGAGTCTTGAAAAATTAGTTAAGGAAACATGAAAGAAATGTTTCACTGCGGAAAAATAATAGCTTATGACACTACCTAGTCTAATAACTATCTTCAGATAAAAGGACTACAAAATTGTTCTGTTCGGACGTGAAAGCAGACATACAAACAAAGTCACTTTCGCATTTATGATATCAGTGAGTATTTAGTATAAGTGTACATACTCCTAGTATGTATAGACTGTATTTAAATCTAATTCAAATTCAAATTTAATTTGTTGCGGAACACATCAAGTATAGGATATACCTTCGCTTAACCAATAAGCATTGCACCTATATTATCCAATGAATAAAAGAAAAACCTATTCAAGTCTATTCTTCAACGAAAAATGATTTAAACGAGTCCAAATTGTGTAACTCATTAGCTTTACACAACTTTCTTCTAAGAAAGGGCAATGTGGCTTGCAGAGCCTCGCCTCCCTTATTTTAGCATATTTCGTGCGTGTTTCAACGGCTACCCTATTGTTAAAATAAAAGCGCTAAACAATGGTGCCACATTTTATAATAGCACGTGATTAAATAAAGACACGACCTTAAAATAATTTCGATTAAGCTAACATTATTTCAAATGCATATTGGGTTACATAACCATCATAAGAAATGAAGCGGACTCCACTAGATTGAATTATTTTAATTATTTAAATACAGATTTTCACTTCTCATGAATAATGTTATCATTTTTCTTTACTTCCTTACTTCGAATAATAGTTCATCCGAATGCACTTTATCTTACCAACCGAACACTAAATAGTATCTATCAATTTTAGAATACGTTTGATGGCTTATTTATTCATTTTCCTGTACAATTTTTGCGCCTTGGAATGAGTTCCAAGCAATTTACTCAAATATAGCATTGTATCGGTCTGAATGTATAATCTTATAACAAAGGTATATCAAATAGATAATCAGGAAAATAATATAACAATACACGTTTTGGTCCTTAAAAAAATTAGTTAAGTTAAGACTTAAGGCTAAACTGTATATTGTATAATAAACATATCCATTAATGCTGCCTTCTTATTATTACTACGATAAAGGAACACATTGAAACATCATTTATGTTTCAATTAGAAGCAGTTCTTCCTGAGACGAGCGTATCCAAATGAACTCTTTACCTTCATTAAATTACTATAGACTATTTAGAAATTTATCATTGTGGTAATTTTATTAAAAACTAGCTGCACTCCGCGGTTTAACCCGCGTAAGTCCGTATCCCGTAGGAATATCGGGATAAAAAGTTGCCTGTATGTTATTCCAGTTGTCCAGCTGTCTACGTACCAAATTTAATTGCAATCGGTTCAGTAGTTTTTGCGTAAAAGAGCAACACACATCCTTACAAACTTTCGCATTTATAGTATTAAGTAGGATATTGCAATTAAATGTAGCGGATGGATTGTAGAGGTGTAAGCCAAGCTACAGCTTTGTGAATTAGTCGTTCGCGTGTTGCGCCGATATAACGTAGCTCTATATATGTGAGTTTTGCCTATAATGTAAACCTAGACAGTTACATGTTTCTAGAATACCTGGGTTATTGTGTTTAATGATCCAATACGATTGGAATAGTTTTTAAATGTTTCGACTGCGGAAATATTCTGGTTTAAGTCTAAACTAAATATATATAGAGGAAACATTTATACATATGTTCTTATATTTGCTGTTTTATAAATCTAATTCACCGTTACAAAATCAGAACAGCGATATACTATTTCTAAAACCCTTAAGATAATAAGTATTTAGTTATATCTAGCCTCGTGATAAGAGTGTCCGCAGAACAACCTTTTGCGAGGGTATTTTTAACGTATTTTTATAAATTTCTTTCTATCTCAATAGTATGTAATTTTTTATTTAATAAATGGCTATTCAACGAACTATCAGTCGCCGCAATGTCGCCATCGGTGATAATGGTGGCGCGAGGTTTTTGTGCTGATGGTTTATTGATGACCGTTGTTATATATTTTAATCATGTGTTATTATAAAATGTACAACCAATAAACAGTTTATTGTGCACCAATAGAAAAAAACAAATGTAAAATATGTGAATTTACCCGCTGAAGAGCCCAACAGTCGGTCATATAGCTACGGTACTATAATTTGATAGATTCTTAAATAAAAAGGAATGGGGAATTAAGAATATTAAGAAATACTATAGTAGCTGCCTACTTATTCTGATACTTAATATCATTTTTCGTTTGTGACCATTGTTTCGAAATTGTTCTCGAATCGTAAATGCCCCATGAATACATGTGACTCAAGGCAGACGACGAAAATAATTATTGAAGAAAATCTCTTATTTCATTTTTCATTCATGAGGTACCATTATAAAACTTACACAATAGAATATTTTACCAATGGGTTAAATGTGAAGAGAGTCACTTATACCATTTACTATTTTGATAAAAAAACAACAAAAAAACGAGATTTAAATTATATGTACTCGGTAGGTGTTTTAATTTTTAAGCACAAGTCAATGCTAGGTTGAGTTTAATTTTTTAAATATTTATTTAATCTAATACTCCTAAATGAAGTCAATTAGATTTCTCCCGGATTGAACTTAAAACAATTACCAAAATAGAAATAATGTGTTAGACAGGTGATGGAATTTTCAAAATCAGTTAAAAGGTCTTTAGGTTAAACATTACAAACATACTATTACACAAAAAACATGTGTGTGACCTTTTTCTACTAGTCATATTCTATATACTTAGTCTGGCCATAAATACTGTTACACTTAATTATAAAAAAATATTACATTTGAATTTCGAATCTGT
>NC_052128.1:4735826-4740041 GCF_012273895.1 Zerene cesonia | reverse complement strand
GTAATAAATGTTATTTGCAGTTAACAATTTTCTTTTTTCTTTATTACAATATTTATGGCAAGACTAGGTACATTGCTCAATTCAGAGATTAATGTTTAATTTTATATTTCACTGAACAATTCACATATGCATATTAATAAAAAAAAATACAAATTTTTATGGATATGCTCATAAGTTAAGCAAATCTCAAAATCGCATGTAATGGGGTGTATAATAAAACAAAAAATATTAATTTATTATTTTTATTTTCACTTTTATATTAACTGCTATCGTCAGTATTGGCATCTTTACAAAATATAATCCCTTTGTTTAATGGAAGAATTAAAACATATATTATTTTGGCAAATCCAAACTCACCTACGTAATTACAAAAAAAACTTATAAAATATACATTTATACATCCTACTTACTACTATTTTATAAAAAAAACTTAATACAAACAATTATTTCTAACAGAACAACATAATCAGAATTCCTATTTAATCTCATATTTACATGTTTTACATAATTTACATTAAAGTTATGGACCGTCTAAATAACTAAATGAAATGAGAAAATTGATCAGTTTCAATTCAGATCGAATGGTTAAAATACAATGATCTGTGATATATTTACACATAATTAACTTATTGCACGTTTTCCAACGTTAGAACGTAACCTCGAAACATTTATATAATTTTCTACCAATTTGGTAGATTTTGTTAGTGAAATGTATAATTGGATTTTGTTATTCATGATTCGAGGCAACAATAAATTAAATAATAGTCAAGGAATGAATAATTTAATCAATGTATTGGGCTGTATTTCTACTTGGTAGTTTTCTATTTTAAATAGTTATAAATCCTTATTCGGATACAATTTATCTTTTATACCATTCATGGAATTTCAAGAACACACAACAACATTCGATATTTTACGAGTATCTAATATACCTATCTAGTATTTCTACCACTCTTTTGAGAAATGGTAGAAACACAGCCCAAAACACGTCAACCCACACGAACCCACGCCATATACAAAGCGTTTTTGGCCAAGCTATTCGGTGGTCTACTATGGGCCTCTACAAGAATCGAACCCACTACGTTTTGGCATATATTGTGACTCACCGCTTGTACGTCTGCCCGTATGGCACGAACGCTCAGGCACCGAATAAGGCACTTTTTTGTACGAATCATTACTATGAGTTTGTTAAGTGCTTATACAAATATATATCTCGATTAATACAACATTTACGGTAAATATATATATTAAGTTATGAATATTAAACGGAGACTAAAACTTGATGCTTTCAAATACTGGCTTTTAGATGTCAAGTATAACACCACATAATAATAATATTCATTTATTACGTATAACTAAATCATACCTTTTGGTATTACACGCTATGGGGAATTACCAGTATTTTGTTGCCATCACATAAAAATCCAAATGATTATAAAAAAATCTAAATTTTTTTTTTAATAAATATTATTTTCATTTTGAACTGACACAGTTCTGTATAGAAACGCTTTAACATATAAATGTAAATAAGCACTCAACACACCCGCATACACATATAAAATATATAAACGTAACATCAATTTGAACAAGCCGGAACTGTTATGGCACCCACTTCGTACGTTATGTATATCCAATATCAAATATATACGTTAATAAAACACTTTCAGTTCAGTCTTTAACCAGAAATCTCAATAGGCAATAATAATCACAGTAATTACGAACAATAACGGTGCCGAAGTTGCAACACTTTACTGGATATCTACTAATTTCTACCATTTCTATTATAACCCTATATTAGGAAATCGACGAAATATTTCAATGAATACGTCAAATAATATCTTAAAATGGCAATACTAAATCGCAGATCAAAACCAGACCTTGTACCCAGATAATCCAACGACTTTTAACAATAATAATTTAAATAATATATTCAACTAAATGGAATTTAAATGGACATTTAGGAATCAATAGAACATCGAAACGAACAATTACAAACAATTATCAAAGAATTTAACAATATTTCATAAGCTGGCAACACTCTCCATTCCGCTCTAAACAATGGACACGATAAACAAAATGGCAACCCTCAAAAATTTCTATTTATTCATCTCTAGTATTCAACATTTTGAGTAAACTAGCATTTCTATTTTCAAATAAAGGTGTTGAAATTGAAATTTGAATTTATTAGTGAGAAAATTTTCAATTAACCAGCTCTAACAAGGCTTTGCTGAAGGCTTTCAGAATATCTCATTATATTAAACTTGAACACCAAGCACTCTATCGACCACAAAATCGTACCGAACCTCGTCATCTTCCTTGATCTTCAGGTCTCGATTCTCGAAGGTGTCCTCTGGTATACACGGGTTCTTGCACTCCACGACCTGCTCCAACTCCTGGGTGGCCTGGTCCCGTCTCTCGAACGAGGTCTTCGAGGACCGGCCATCGGGAGTGCTCCTCTCCTCCAGGTCATGCTCCCAATCGTCTTCCGAGTTGAGGTCGTCAGGTAGAACGGGCACCGTCGCCTTCGGTCGGGTGAAGAATGCGATTTTCTCTCTGTAAAGTGTAAGAGTTCATTAGTGCGTGTGAATTGAAAAGAAATCCGCTAGAAAATGTCAAAAAGGCATATTAGTTTAATGGTAACTGAGGAAGAATTAAGGAACTATAATGCAGATTGATTTATTCATATTGAGGCAAAGAACTTTTTTTTTTCTTTAGTTTTTCTTTATTCCCTCGATTATCTGTGTCTGTGGTCACAAAAATGTCTGAGATCTTAAGACTGCCGGAGACGAAAGTGGGTCTAAGTTTATTTATGCCTTTTTTACTTATCAAAACATTGTTCCAACCCATAAATATCCGGTATGAATCATTGAGACTCCATGTCACATAGCTCCTTCTTGCAGTGTGGAACCTCCCACCACAAACAGTAATGGAACCAGTATTATGTATATTGTCATGTGAATGTGAATTATTTATTACATCCATACATCCATCCACCAGCCACCACATCGCGACACTCACTTGAAAGTGACCAGGTCGGGCCGCTTCCCCTGGCGGGACTTCCGCAGGCGGTACACGTCGCGGCAGGTGCGCTGGAACAGGCGCGCCACCCGCGCGGGGGCGGAGGCCGAGGTGCCTGGGGTGCCGGGGGCGCCGGGGGCGGAGGGCGCGGGCGCGGCGCCGAGCAGCCGCCGCAGCGCGTCGTCGCGCGCCGCCCAGGCCGCCACCGCGGGGTCGCCGGCCGCACACGCCTCCTCCAGCCTGGAAGGATCCACACCAACATTCATTCCACATCCAAACATTCTTCCACCATTAGATGGCATCTTCACAGAGTGAGATCACAACATAAATTATACAAAATATAAGGTAATATAGGTATTAAACAAAATCGCTGCTCGCCGTCTGTGTGTCTCGTATGTTTAGATCGATAAAATTACGCAGAAGATTTTGATGGGTTTTTAATAGATAGGGTGACTCGAGAGGAAGATCTATCCGTATACTTTTTACTTTATATTTTTATTTTTTACGTTTTTATTTTTTTTTTTTACTTTTCCGAAGACTAAACTTCTGTAATAACCTAACCGATTGGTTTTCTGACCGACTGTACTTTTTCGATCGTCGAAAGATCTACAACGATGGAAAATTTCAAGCTTTTTATCCTAGTCGTTGTGACAATTACACTTTTTATTTTATCTACAATACAGTTTCACTTCCATCCAAATATGAATGAACAATATATTTACCGTTTCTTCAATTGCGTGAGATGCTGTATCTCCTGGCGCAGGTCTTGCAGCCGGGAGGAGTGTGCTTTTAGGTCTAGTGATAGGTCCAATGATGTCCTAGCGCTGCGCTGCCTAGAGCTGTGCCGCACCACCGCGCTGCGGGCTCGGCCCCATCTGGTTGTACAAGGTTCGATTCAAATTTATATTTCATGAGAAATTTTAAGAGAATAGAAAAAATTTAATCACGAGGCGGGATTCGAACCCGTGGCATTTTGCCAAACCGTAGCAACGCCTCCTAGCCTCTCAGCCACCTATGCATCCATCCCACCTCAGCAATCGAACTTCTTCTACTCTTTCGGTTTCATGAGCCTATTTTTCTATTCTATATAAATTTCTCATTTATAAAGCATTTTAATGCTATAAATAGTCCAAGAAAATGGGTAGGGTAAATGCGAATTTGAGATTAAAACTTGAATTTTTGATATAATTTACTTTG